>NC_090236.1:14650000-14737500 GCF_024489055.1 Chanodichthys erythropterus
ATAATGTTCCACAGTTCCTGTTGTCTGGATTTGTACTGAAAAGTCTTGGAATAGCAGTGTTTTCCCAGCAGAACAATCCGATCACGCGGAAGAGAAACAGCGCTGCTGATACGCTGATGTTCTGAATTTGAGCTGATGTTAATTAACACGTGACTTCCTGAGTTCGTGGCGGGAAAGGCCCAGACATTCGTTGGAATAATAAGAGATCTCGGTTTATTAAAAGAAAAAAAATGAACCTTCCCTATTCCTTTTTATGTAAGTATTTTATTAATATTTATTTGAGCTGATACCCGTGTACTCGCTGTACATTTCGATATTTGGTGCAAAAAGCCCTACGGTGAGTCATGTGACCCTCCTGCTGCGACAGACTCCGTTCTGTGACGTCAGTCGTTAACCCATTTCATGATTGGTTGTTTAGCTTCAGATTGATGATGACGAGCACCGGTCACGTGTCCTTCAGAACACGTGAATAAATTTATGGTTCAGTGTTTTTGAGTGATAATGTTCATTGAGCAGCAAGATTTTGTAGTTTTTGAGTCTCTTCTGCTCATCAGTGCTGCATTTATTTGATCAAAAATACAGTTAAAATTGTGAAATATTATTCCAATGTAAATCAGCTGTTTTCTATGTGAATATTTCTATTTCTGATCAAAGCTGAATTTTCAGCATCATTACTCCAGTCTTCAGTGTCACATGATCCTTCAGAAATCATTCTGATATGATGATCTGATGCTCATGAAACATTTCTGATTATTAATTGTTTTCACAGCAGTGATTATGTTCATAATTTCATCTCTGGAACATCAGAAGGTCTCAGATGTCAGTCGCAGCAGGTGGTTTAATATCAGTTAAAGGAGTGTTTCTTTTCTCCGCAGGTCGTCTTGTTTCCAGTCTTTAATCATCTGGAGCACAAACACTCGTCTCCTTCCTCCTCTATGAAGATGATGATGATGTTTTAATGAGATTTTCCTTCCTGGACCTCGTCCGTGTTTCATAGTTAATCTCAGAGCTGTAACTGGATCAGAACTTTGGTCTTTTGTAAAAATATGGATTGGCTTTGAAACAATTTTCCCTCTAAAATTCATATAATTACAAAGAAAAAGCAAGTAACAGTGAATTAAACATGAGATTTTAAGACTGAAATAGTGATTTCATGCTCCACTTATAATGTGACTCAAAGTTTGTTGAAGCAGAAACAAATAACAGTGAAATAACCTGAATTGAGGATTATTAGTTGAATAACAAGTGATTTCAGTGTGAGTCGAAGGTCAAGTGGATGATGAAAAATACAAAAATAAACATTGATATTAAAAACAATAAATAAAAATGACAAACAGCAAAATTACTAAAACTTTAAAGTGAAAATAAAAACTCATTCAAAATATTAAAAAAAAAATACATTAAAAACAACTAATAAAAAAATGACAAAAATAAAATTACTGAAACTTTCAAATTGAATTGAAAACAGAAAAATACAAAAAATAAACACATTCAAAAATGATATAGACATAAAAAAGTAATATAAATAAAATACAAAAATTACTGGAATTTTAATTAATTAAAGTGGAAAATACAAAAATCATTCAAAATATTAAAAAAAATAGACATTAAAAATCAACTAATAAAAATGACAAACAACAAAATGATAAAAAATGAAAATGGAAATAAAAAACTTTTTTTAAAAAAATCATTCAGAATATTAAAAAAAAACTATAGACATTAAAAAACAATATCAAATAAAATGACAAAAACAACAAAACTACTAAAACTTTAAAAATAAAAAAAGGAAAAAACAAAAATACTGATAAAAATGACAAAAAAACAGAATAAAATTAAAATAAAAACAGAAACAGAAAATACACTAAAAAAATAACTGTAAAAAGAAACAAATTTACACAGTAAAATACAGTTTTTCATTGAAACAGAAATATACCATAAAAACAGTGGATTCTATATGCAGATCTGAGTATTCACTGAATGCAAACACTCTTGAGACTAACAATATAGATTTAAAGATGAAACTATCATATTAAACATGAACATTTTTGTAATAATAAATATTTAGTATTTGAATAACACAATAATAATACACTTGCAATAGCCCCCCCCCCCATACACACACACACACACACACTCATGTCCCACACACTTTTTAAAGCAAAGTTACGCCACTGCATTCAATGATCATAAACTCGATAGCTAGAAAAATAAGCATTCTGATCAATATATGCACTATATTACATATTCCTTATATTTTTACTGAACCTGTTCTTCACCCGTTTGTGTGTTTGAATAAATCTATCATGAACACAACTGAATATATTATAGTTATCATTTAAATGTTTATATTTCAACAACAAAGTGGAGTAGAAAGATCATTTAAAAAGTTGATATATTAAACGGACTCATGTGCAATTTAAATGTTTTTATGCAGCTCAGTTTAGATTTTTTTTTTTTTTTTTATAAATTTGATGAACTGATTCTTAAACTTTATTTTGAGTGATTTCTGTGGGACGCGCGGTGTGTTGATCATCTGACGTTTGGTCAGTTTCTGAACAATAACTCTGTGCTCTCCAGATTAGCCTGTTCCTGTGAGTAACCCGAGAGCCGGAGCGGGTCTGCTGTGGGTGGTCCGGCTCTGAGCAGGACATCTGGATCTCTGCCAGAGAGACCATGTGACCTGATCTGATGGAGGCCCACAGCGTCTCTCCGCGGGTCAGCGATTGTTCATCTGAAGTACATACAAACCTGGTGGGTGTGGAAGCTTCAAAAATACAAAAAGTTACTTCTTATCTCACAATTCTGACTTTTTTCTCACAATTTCAAGTTATAAACTCTCAGTTCTGAGTTTACATCTCACTATTTTGATTTTTTTTGTTTTTACATTTTGCAATTTTAACATTTTCCCCATAGGATTTTGTTTATGTTTCACAATTTTTTTTCTTAGAACTTTACATCTTGCAGTATTTATATTTTGTTCACAATTCTGATTTTACATCTCACAATTTTTAAAAAATGTTTCCCTCAGAATTTGACATTTTTTGCTCAATTTTGACTTTACATCTTGCAATTCTGATTTTTCCAATTTACAAAAAATTACCTTTTTATTTTTTTATTCCGAGGCAGAAACAAGCTTCCATAGTTAAGTGAAGATGAGCTACCGTAGCCAAATAAACACATCTGAAGACTTATTTTCCATTTAAATGTCATGTCGTTGGACAGTATCATGTTTTGGTGACTTTATGAGAGTCGATGAGCACAAAGACACGATTATTGCTAGTGTTTGTGTGAGAGATTAAAAGAATCCTTTGCGGTTTCACTGTGAAGATTCATGTTTGTTCTGGATGAAGCTGAGAGCAGCTGGATTCATAATATCATCATTAAACCAGATAAAAGAGCTTCAGGAAACATTTCAAACGCTTTCCTTTCCTTTGAACTCGTTTTAAAGAGCAGCGAATGTAAACATTGATTTTCTCATAAAGTCACCAGATTAAGACCAAGCAGCTGATGAGATCTTAGAAAGTCAATAATGATCACTGCTTTGACCGTTTCAGATATAACACACATGCATTGAGGAGCTCTTAAATCTGCTACTGTACAAAACACGCTCTGTTTATTTAATGTGTATTTTCTGCAAGCACACACGTTAAATATGTACATCTGGACTGTTTGCATAAAATGCATTGATAAGCATTCCTGTCTGAATTTACATACTTGTGTCAGTCAAAAAGTGACAGTAAAGACATTTATAATGTTCCACAAAAATATGAAGCTGTTTTCAACACTGATAATAATCATAAATGTTTCTTGAGCAGCAAATCAGCATATCAGAATGATTTCTGAAGGATCATGTGACACTGAAGACTGAAGTAATGATGCTGAAAATTCAGCTTTGATCACAGGAATAAATTACACTTTACTATATATTCACATAGAAAACAGCTGATTTACACTGGAATAATATTTCACTGTTTTTACTGTATCAAATAAATATAACCTTAATGAGCAGAAGAGACTTCTTTCAAAAATCTTTTGACCGGTAGTGTAAATGTGATTGAAACCGAGCTTACACAACATTCTAAAACACACACATGAATATGTCTGTACCTGAATGACCTCCACACACACACATACATCTTCTGTGTCTCATATTATACAGACCCCATCGTTTCTCAGCACTGCACCATGACACACGCCTCTGAAATGTGACATGTTTAATCCCGGCTGTGTGGTTTTGAATATCTGTGATATGAGCTGTGCTTCTGAGCGCACAGAGCCGCCCTTCAGACTCCACGAGATACCATCGACTGTCCTGTCAGCAGCAGCCCAATACTGAACACGGCTCACAGGACGGGCGTTACGCGTGTCTGACTTCAGCTCAATATATGAGGAGAAATTCTCCTCAGGAGCTGCGTTCAGTTCAGCAGATTCACTGAGCTTTGGCTGGTGCTGTTGAAGTCAGTCATCACTAGTGATGTGATTAACACTAAGTAGAAAACATCAGGGAGCAGATGTGTGCAGTTACTTTACTAAATGATCAGACGTAATTGTCTAGTTTAAACTGTGAAATGATTTAATTGAGCTTGCTGATTTAACACATTTTCACCCTTTATTCAAATATTTTTACAAAATTTGTGATAACGTATTGAAATATGACGAATTGTGCTGACATAGAATGGCTGACTTTACTCATTACATCAGAAAAGTAATCTGACTACGTAATGCACGTTACTTGTAATGTGTTACTTGTTACATCAAAAAATATCTGATTACGTAATGCACGTTACTTGTAATGTGTTACTTGTTACATCAAAAAATATATGATTACGTAATGCACGTTACTTGTAATGCGTTACTTGTTACATCAAAATATATCTGATTACGTAATGCATGTTACTTGTTGTAATGCATTACTTGTTACATCAAAAAATATGATTATGTAATGTGTTGCTTGTTACATCAAAAATATCTGATTGCATAGTGAAAATTACTTGTAATGCGTTACTTGTTACATCAAAATATATCTGATTACGTAATGCATGTTACTTGTTGTAATGCATTACTTGTTACATCAAAAAATATGATTATGTAATGTGTTGCTTGTTACATCAAAAATATCTGATTGCATAGTGAAAATTACTTGTAATGCGTTACTTGTTACATCTAAAAAATTTCTGATTACGTAATGCACGTTACTTGTAATGTGTTACTTGTTACATAAAAAATATGATTACGTAATGCACGTTACTTGTAATGTGTTACTTGTTACATCAAAAAATATGATTACGTAATGCACGTTACTTGTAATGCATTACTTGTTACATCAAAAAATATGATTACGTAATGCACGTTACTTGTAATGCATTACTTGTTACATCAAAAAATATGATTATGTAATGCACATTACTTGTAATGTGTTACTTGTTACATCAAAAAATATGATTATGTAATGCACGTTACTTGTAATGTGTTACTTGTTACATCAAAAAATATGATTACGTAATGCATGTTACTTGTTGTAATGCATTACTTGTTACATCAAAAATATCTGATTATGTAATGCACGTTACTTGTAATGTGTTACTTGTTACATCAAAAATATCTGATTACATAGTGAAAATTACTTGTAATGCGTTACTTGTTACATGAAAAAATATCTGATTATGTAATGCACGTTACTTGTAATGTGTTACTTGTTACATCAAAAATATCTGATTACATAGTGAAAATTACTTGTAATGCGTTACTTGTTACATCAAAAAATATCTAATTACGTAATGCACGTTACTTGTAATGTGTTGCTTGTTACATCAAAAATATCTGATTACATAGTGAAAATTACTTGTAATGTGTTACTTGTTAAATAAAAAAATTTGATTACGTAATGCACGTTACTTGTAATGCATTACTTGTTACATCAAAAAATATCTGATTACATAGTGAAAATTACTTGTAATGCATTACTTGTTGCATCAAAAAATATGATTACGTAATGCACGTTACTTGTAATGTGTTACTTGTTACATAAAAATATGATTACGTAATGCACGTTACTTGTAATGTGTTACTTGTTACATCAAAAAATATGATTACGTAATGCACGTTACTTGTAATGTGTTACTTGTTACATCAAAATATGATTACGTAATGCACGTTACTTGTAATGTGTTACTTGTTACATCAAAAAATATGATTACGTAATGCACGTTACTTGTAATGTGTTACTTGTTACATCAAAAAATATGATTACGTAATGCATGTTACTTGTTGTAATGCATTACTTGTTACATCAAAAATATCTGATTATGTAATGCACGTTACTTGTAATGTGTTACTTGTTACATCAAAAATATCTGATTACATAGTGAAAATTACTTGTAATGCGTTACTTGTTACATCAAAAAATATCTGATTACGTAATGCACGTTACTTGTAATGTGTTGCTTGTTACATCAAAAATATCTGATTACATAGTGAAAATTACTTGTAATGTGTTACTTGTTACATCAAAAAATTTGATTACGTAATGCACGTTACTTGTAATGTGTTACTTGTTACATCAAAAAATATGATTATGTAATGCACGTTACTTGTAATGTGTTACTTGTTACATCAAAAAATATGATTATGTAATGCACGTTACTTGTAATGTGTTACTTGTTACATCAAAAAATATGATTACGTAATGCATGTTACTTGTTGTAATGCATTACTTGTTACATCAAAAATATCTGATTATGTAATGCACGTTACTTGTAATGTGTTACTTGTTACATCAAAAATATCTGATTACATAGTGAAAATTACTTGTAATGCGTTACTTGTTACATGAAAAAATATCTGATTATGTAATGCACGTTACTTGTAATGTGTTACTTGTTACATCAAAAATATCTGATTACATAGTGAAAATTACTTGTAATGCGTTACTTGTTACATCAAAAAATATCTAATTACGTAATGCACGTTACTTGTAATGTGTTGCTTGTTACATCAAAAATATCTGATTACATAGTGAAAATTACTTGTAATGTGTTACTTGTTAAATAAAAAAATATCTGATTATGTAATGCACGTTACTTGTAATGTGTTACTTGTTACATCAAAAATATCTGATTACATAGTGAAAATTACTTGTAATGCGTTACTTGTTACATCAAAAAATATCTGATTACGTAATGCACGTTACTTGTAATGTGTTACTTGTTACATAAAAATATGATTACGTAATGCACGTTACTTGTAATGTGTTACTTGTTACATCAAAAAATATGATTACGTAATGCACGTTACTTGTAATGTGTTACTTGTTACATCAAAATATGATTACGTAATGCACGTTACTTGTAATGTGTTACTTGTTACATCAAAAAATATGATTACGTAATGCACGTTACTTGTAATGTGTTACTTGTTACATCAAAAAATATGATTACGTAATGCATGTTACTTGTTGTAATGCATTACTTGTTACATCAAAAATATCTGATTATGTAATGCACGTTACTTGTAATGTGTTACTTGTTACATCAAAAATATCTGATTACATAGTGAAAATTACTTGTAATGCGTTACTTGTTACATCAAAAAATATCTGATTACGTAATGCACGTTACTTGTAATGTGTTGCTTGTTACATCAAAAATATCTGATTACATAGTGAAAATTACTTGTAATGTGTTACTTGTTACATCAAAAAATTTGTTTACGTAATGCACGTTACTTGTAATGTGTTACTTGTTACATCAAAAAATATGATTATGTAATGCACGTTACTTGTAATGTGTTACTTGTTACATCAAAAAATATGATTACGTAATGCACGTTACTTGTAATGTGTTACTTGTTACATCAAAAATATCTGATTACGTAATGCAAGTTACTTGTAATGCGTTACTTGTTACCTCAAAAAATATCTGATTACGTAATGCATGTTACTTGTTGTAATGCATTACTTGTTACATCAAAAAATAGTATTATCTAATGTGTTACTTGTTACATCAAAAATATCTGATTACATAGTGAAAATTACTTGTAATGCGTTACTTGTTACATAAAAAATATCTGATTACGTAATGCACGTTACTTGTAATGTGTTACTTGTTACATCAAAAAATATCTGATTACGTAATGCACGTTACTTGTAATGTGTTACTTGTTACATCAAAAAATATATGATTACGTAATGCACGTTACTTGTAATGTGTTACTTGTTACATCAAAAAATATCTGATTACGTAATGCACGTTACTTGTAATGTGTTACTTGTTACATCAAAAAATATCTGATTACGTAATGCACGTTACTTGTAATGCGTTACTTGTTACATCAAAATATATCTGATTACGTAATGCATGTTACTTGTTGTAATGCATTACTTGTTACATCAAAAAATATGATTATGTAATGTGTTACTTGTTACATCAAAAATATCTGATTGCATAGTGAAAATTACTTGTAATGCGTTACTTGTTACATCTAAAAAATTTCTGATTACGTAATGCACGTTACTTGTAATGTGTTACTTGTTACATAAAAAAATATGATTACGTAATGCACGTTACTTGTAATGTGTTACTTGTTACATCAAAAAATATGATTACGTAATGCACGTTACTTGTAATGCATTACTTGTTACATCAAAAAATATGATTATGTAATGCACGTTACTTGTAATGTGTTACTTGTTACATCAAAAAATATGATTACGTAATGCACGTTACTTGTAATGATGTTACTTGTTACATCAAAAATATGATTACGTAATGCATGTTACTTGTTGTAATGCATTACTTGTTACATCAAAAATATCTGATTATGTAATGCACGTTACTTGTAATGTTACTTGTTACGTCAAAAATATCTGATTACATAGTGAAAATTACTTGTAATGCGTTACTTGTTACATCAAAAAATATCTGATTACGTAATGCACGTTACTTGTAATGTGTTGCTTGTTACATCAAAAATATCTGATTACATAGTGAAAATTACTTGTAATGTGTTACTTGTTACATCAAAAAATTTGATTACGTAATGCACGTTACTTGTAATGTGTTACTTGTTACATCAAAAAAATTGATTACGTAATGCACGTTACTTGTAATGCATTACTTGTTACATCAAAAAATATGATTACGTAATGCACGTTACTTGTAATGCATTACTTGTTACATCAAAAAATATGATTATGTAATGCACGTTACTTGTAATGTGTTACTTGTTACATCAAAAAATATGATTACGTAATGCATGTTACTTGTTGTAATGCATTACTTGTTACATCAAAAATATCTGATTATGTAATGCACGTTACTTGTAATGTGTTACTTGTTACATCAAAAATATCTGATTACATAGTGAAAATTACTTGTAATGCGTTACTTGTTACATCAAAAAATATCTGATTACGTAATGCACGTTACTTGTAATGTGTTGCTTGTTACATCAAAAATATCTGATTACATAGTGAAAATTACTTGTAATGTGTTACTTGTTACATCAAAAAATTTGATTACATAATGCACGTTACTTGTAATGTGTTACTTGTTACATCAAAAAATATGATTACGTAATGCACGTTACTTGTAATGCGTTACTTGTTACATCAAAAAATATATGATTACGTAATGCACGTTACTTGTAATGTGTTACTTGTTACATCAAAATATATCTGATTACGTAATGCATGTTACTTGTTGTAATGCATTACTTGTTACATCAAAAAATATGATTATGTAATGTGTTACTTGTTACATCAAAAAATATGATTATGTAATGTGTTACTTGTTACATCAAAAATATCTGATTGCATAGTGAAAATTACTTGTAATGCGTTACTTGTTACATCTAAAAAATTTCTGATTACGTAATGCACGTTACTTGTAATGTGTTACTTGTTACATCAAAAAATTTGATTACGTAATGCACGTTACTTGTAATGCATTACTTGTTACATCAAAAAATATCTGATTACATAGTGAAAATTACTTGTAATGCATTACTTGTTGCATCAAAAAATATGATTACGTAATGCACGTTACTTGTAATGTGTTACTTGTTACATAAAAAATATGATTACGTAATGCACGTTACTTGTAATGTGTTACTTGTTACATCAAAAAATATGATTACATAATGCACGTTACTTGTAATGTGTTACTTGTTACATCAAAAAATATGATTACGTAATGCATGTTACTTGTTGTTATGCATTACTTGTTACATCAAAAATATCTGATTATGTAATGCACGTTACTTGTAATGTGTTACTTGTTACATCAAAAATATCTGATTACATAGTGAAAATTACTTGTAATGCGTTACTTGTTACATCAAAAAATATCTGATTACGTAATGCACGTTACTTGTAATGTGTTGCTTGTTACATCAAAAATATCTGATTACATAGTGAAAATTACTTGTAATGTGTTACTTGTTACATCAAAAAATTTGATTACGTAATGCACGTTACTTGTAATGTGTTACTTGTTACATCAAAAAATATGATTATCTAATGCACGTTACTTGTAATGTGTTACTTGTTACATCAAAAAATATGATTACGTAATGCACGTTACTTGTAATGTGTTGCTTGTTACATCAAAAATATCTGATTACATAGTGAAAATTACTTGTAATGTGTTACTTGTTACATCAAAAAATTTGATTACGTAATGCACGTTACTTGTAATGTGTTACTTGTTACATCAAAAAATATGATTATGTAATGCACGTTACTTGTAATGTGTTACTTGTTACATCAAAAAATATGATTATGTAATGCACGTTACTTGTAATGTGTTACTTGTTACATCAAAAAATATGATTACGTAATGCACGTTACTTGTAATGCGTTACTTGTTACATCAAAAAATATATGATTATGTAATGCACGTTACTTGTAATGTGTTACTTGTTACATCAAAAAATTTGATTACGTAATGCACGTTACTTGTAATGTGTTACTTGTTACATCAAAAATATCCGATTATGTAATGCACGTTACTTGTAATGTGTTACTTGTTACATCAAAAAATATGATTATGTAATGCACGTTACTTGTAATGTGTTACTTGTTACATCAAAAATATCTGATTATGTAATGCACGTTACTTGTAATGCGTTACTTGTTACATAAAAAATATCCGATTATGTAATGCACGTTACTTGTAATGTGTTACTTGTTACATCAAAAAATATGATTACTTAATGCACGTTACTTGTAATGTGTTACTTGTTACATAAAAAATATGATTACGTAATGCACGTTACTTGTTGTAATGCATTACTTGTTACATTAAAAAATTTGATTATGTAATGCACGTTTCTTGTAATGTATTACTTGTTACATCAAAAAATATGATTATGTAATGCGCGTTACTTGTAATGTGTTACTTGTTACATCAAAAAATATGATTACGTAATGCACGTTACGTATTTATGCAATAAATAAATAGAATTAAAGTGGTTTATTTGTATGTTTTTGTAAGACACCTCCAAACCTTGAGTTAGAGGTTAAACTCTTCAATACAATGAGAGAAATCACACATCTAATGAGGTTATTAAGTGCATGTACGGTTTCAGTTCTGTCAGGAAACTATCTCTGACTGTTTGTCCCTCTAAAGTTCTGATGGTCGATGTTCTAGTCAGCATCTGCCAATGATAATGTTGTTTTGAGGTTGTTTTACTGAATCCATCTCTCTCTCATCAGCACAGTTGAGGAGTTTAGGGTGTCTGATGAACGTGACCGTCCTCAACTCAGCCTCAGATGTATGAAGAGATGTTTTGACTGAAGTTTTCTGATTTCTGAAAGAATTCACTTGTGACCACATTATTTCGGTCTTACAATAATTCAAATGATCACAGAAGTACTGGGACAAAAGTTTATAGTTCGTAAACACTGATGTCTGCAGTGGCACTTTTGAAAGTAACATGAAAGTAAATGTGTAGTTTGGGTGTTGTGGATGGCTGCTTGGTGGAGGTTTAGCAACCCAAGTCAAATAGTGCTGGTTTAATACTCAGGGTTAAGGGTTTGTTCAGAATGATTTTGGTGAAACTCTTCATACTTAATGCCCTACAGCTGATGTCTTGATTTAATAAGCCATGTCTTTCTCCTCCCCTGATGAGTTTATAAAACACTTGTAATAAGTCACAGATCTGGCATTCCTCCGTTGGGCCCCGGGGCTCCTCCAACATACTGTTCATATTCAAGCAGATTTCTGAGACTGACGACCGTCCCCGCGTTGAGGAAGAGGAGAGACAGACAGGCGACGGGTGAGACTGTGAAGTATTGGGTGTAACTTTATTCCAGACGTCACTGCGATCATTAAAATAGAACAAAAGTACAAGTTTAAAAAGATTTTTTATGCTCATTTCTCCAGATATTTTGTGATGAAGCTCTGAGGTCCTAAAAACTTACAGCAGAGATTTATTATAAACATACTGAAATGGTTCCTCACTGAATCTAAAGTAATCCAGGTTTATTGGAAATGTTTGGACCTGTAACTTCTGGAATCTCAATGAATGTCATCTGTGCCATACAGAAACTCATTTAGACTTTGATTTAAATTAGACTCATTTAGACTTGCAGTCTGAACACGTTTTTTCAGCAGGATATAATTGACCCTGATCATCAGCTGTTTTTAAACAATCGGCTGATGGCTCATAGTAAAAAGAATTGCTTTTGTCGGTGCATCTCTAATTGTTTTATGAAGGCCACATTAAAACCATAAAAGTATGTACAGTAGGTGTACTATTTTTGTGAAGAAAAAGTACTTTTGTGTGTGTGTGTGTGTGTGTGTGTGTGTGTGTGTGTGTGTGTGTGTGTGTGCAGCAGAATAGTAGGCAAGCTTTGGGACAAGCTACTTCATCATAACTGCATCTTTAACAGACTGTGACAAAGTTTGAACTTTCATTTAATTTTATCGTGTCGAGAGAGATGCAACAGCACATAGATGCATGATGCATTTAAAAGTGAATGACCAAATGCATCAAATGTGTAACAGTTTACAATGCTGTCATAAACTCTGGATGGCGCAGGCTGATAGGTCCAATCGGCTTGCAATCACATTATTCTCTATAGGGAACAGCTGATTGATTCCTACTGTATCAGTAGCTAATGAGCTCGCTGCTCAACCTTCAAATGCTGGTCAGCATTTTCTGTAGCAGTTACAGCGTGCTTTCAGTAACCCTCCACCTTCCCCAGCTCCACCTGTATAGATCTGCTACGGGTAATTCATGTATGCTATATTCTACAGCTATAAAAGCAGCAGCAGCAATAACCAACATACTGATTATTAATCACTCAAATCCCTTTATCTAAACCTCTCTACTTTACAAATGTACAAACTACATATATATGCTCACTTTTAAAGCTTCTTTCAGCCTGTGTGAAAGCAACTCAAAGCGATTCATTCAGTGGAAGGTTGCAAAGACACATTCAGTCCAGTGTGGATCTTCTGGGATCAGTTCGCTCATTCCCAGTGTGACCCAAATGCGCCACAATTACTTCCATAAGTGCCGTCGGATTGTGGTCTTTGGGCAAAAGAGATTTTCTCCCCCTTCTCCTCTCTCTTTCTGCCTGAAGGCACATTTGTGACGTCTCCAGCTGGTCTGGCTTGTGGTGGGAGATTGAAACCTTCGTATATAAATAAAAAACTTCCCTCATACCAGCAGTTTACTGTAATGTTTTAGTCCGTCCTGCTTGTGTTTACATCCACAAACTCCCATCCCAAAGCCCTGTGTTGTCATGGAAACGGTGTGTTTTCAACGTAAAGCAATCATTACCATCAAGCCCAGTCTGCTTTAACTTTCCACAATCGTACAGAAATCTGATGCGAAACAGACACGTTGTGTTCACCGGTCCGACAGAAATCACTGTTTTATATTAATCGCATTATTACAATGAAATTTTATTTATTTTGAATCATTAATCAAATTAAACGTTTTGAAACACTTTCGTCACATTATTGGCCTATTTAATTGAAATTAAATTATGGTTTTTTTAATTTTTACTGCTAATCAGATGAAACATTTTGAAACACTTTCAGCACATTTTGGCCTTTTTAAATGAAATTATATTAATTATGAATATTTTTATTTTTGCTGCCAATCAAATGAAACATTTGATATACTTTTGTCTCACTTTTGGCCTTTTTAAATTTAATTAAATTCATTATGATTTTTTTTATTTTTTACTGCTAATCAAATGAAACATTTGCACAGAAAATATTGCAAAATAAGGTGGATATGAAAGTCACATTAAAAAAGTTTTATTATGCTGTTATCATTTCTTTTTAAATGTTGAGATTTTATTGTTTCACTTGTTTCCTTTGTGTGAAGAAAACAAATGCAAACCAGGGTAAATATCTAATATTTATATAATATTTTTATTGTATCATTTCTTATCAAGCTGTAATTTTGCATTTAACTTTGCATACTATAAGCAGCTATATTATATTATATATTGCGTGATGATTTATGAATGTTCATGACTTTCAGAAAATAAACAAAACTCACTGAGAAAAATAAAAACCATTAATATATTTTCCTTGAAAGTCTCTGTAGGTGTTTGAGGTCAGCTGCTGAAAGAGTAAAGAGTAAAGTTACTGTTTCTTTGTTCTTTAAAGGTCACGGAGGCCTGAAATCAAACATCAGTGGAGACGCACAGAGACTTCACACACGAGTCCAACCTCACAGCATTGTGACCAAACGCTGGACAATCATTTCATCAGACGCTGGAGAGACAAGAAAGCGTTTTCTACTGAAGAGAGCGTCCCACTTTATTAAGGCATGATGGGAACCCCTAAACGGTTCTATATATGAACGAAACCCTTTAGGGTTCTATAGATAAATCTTTTCTACTAAGAGTGAGATTCAAGTTACATTCATTTATTTGTAAAAAGTGGAAAAAGTGACTAAATAAGTCGTTCCAGTGACATATTTCAGTTCTCAAAGCAGACATGTACATGTTTTGATGGAGTGTGATAGAAATAAGCACACGAGGGGTAACGTGAGGTTAATGTCATTTAACCACAAAGCTGCTAATTAAGCGAAGCTGAAACGAACTCGTCTTTATGATTGTGATTGATGAGTATAATCAGTGAATTACTGCCTCTATTTGAGCGCTTTAATTATGAACAGATATAGATGGGCGGCAAAACGCAGAATTATGCACGCATAAAAAACAGCAGAATCATCAAAAAACATTAATTAAAAACAGAAAGATGAACCTCGACTGAGTTCAGGAATGTTTCGGGATAAACAGCATGTCATTGTCTGCGGAGGGGCACAAATTAATAACAACAGTTTCTACATATTTATCTCAGATTTCATATTTATGATCTTCTGAATTCATCTTGCTGGATTCTGTGTTACATACATGGTAAGTGATTGCAGATGTCATTGAAATAAAAGAGACTGGATGTGTTTCTGTGAAGTTATGGAATCAGACTTTGTGTTTTTTAATCAAAAGTGAACACATTCTCAATGTCTAAGAAGGTCTCTGAGACGTGGAGCACAACTGATGCCTTAACGCGCCGTCTATGAAGGAAGGAAACTCAGTAGGGTTTGACGCGGAGCCTTTGATTACTGAACACCTGAACTCACACTGACGGTTAATCCCTCCTGTCTCCAGGATCGCTGTTCCGCATCCGAGCTTCCAAGACTGGAACCTGGAAACAGAGAGGGAATGAGAGAATATAGGAAAGGAAAAATGAGTTGCGTTCATGGAGTGCAGCCATCAGAATTAAACACAGCGGAGAGCGAATACCGCGGTAAACTCCATGGTAACAGAGGAAATCCACTAAACAATGAGATTAACAGAGCGGTTCCCATTGATTTTCTCCACAGGGAAACTAATTTTGAACTTAATCCACCGGTTTCACAGACAAGACGTGTTTGATCTGTTTCAACTGAATGTAACTTGCAGAAACCTCTCTTAAAACATGTCAGTGCCATTGTTTTGTCTCAAGACGCACACCAGTGATGTTTCATTTCTAGGGCATGTTTATAAAAGCTACTTAAATGCCCTAATTAAACTAAGGCCTAATCCTGGCTTAATCTAAGCCCTGTCTGTGAAACCAGGCCAAAGCTCATTAAAGAGAGTCTAATGTGAGCTCTGAGGTTGTCATTCGATGGTATTTGCTTTTGTGTAAGCCGCTTGACTGCATTATTTCAACCTGCTTTATAAAGAACCATGTTTAATGGTGGAATTCCTAGTGAAAAACTACATTACCCATGATTCTGTAAAGAAATCCCCACCAATCAGAAAATTGTAAGAAAGTGTCAATCATGCTTTAGCTCCGCCCACTCCCATGAAGCACCTCAAATGACATCATCGAGTCGGTCTCCCTACACGTTCAAACAACTTAAATACTCCATGTCGCATTTACATTTCAAATCCCTCAGTTCTCACCATCTCCAAAAAGCCTAATGTTGATTCTTGTTTTATTACGAGCTCTGTCGCGCTCTCTGTTTGCCAGTAGAATGTCCTCTGTTCGTCATTTGTTTAAAACGGCCGATTCTTCAGATATTTAGAGGCTCAATGTCAATCTTTCTCACTTGTTCTGTGTCACTCACACACGCGTCAAAGCAGCCGGAGCAACTTTTCTCACATGATATGACGAGACACACACAAGTGACGTATGACACAATTTACCATGAAAACCATCCGGACAGGTCTACAATATAAACACTAATAACAGGCACAATAATATAGTGAATCAGGGTAAGACAAAAACATGTTTTGGAAGGAAGATTGATGATGTATTGACTCTAGTGATGTCAAAATTGGCACGTTAACATGTGTAATTAATTAATTTTTACATAGCATCTGTTTTTGCTGTCATAATTTGGCTAGCATAACATTAAATAACCACGCTCTTATTCACGCAAATGCTTTTAAACCGTTCAAGCGCCGACAAACGAGAACGCGCTGTCTGTGAATGAGAAACACACGCGACTCATGTGCACAGAAAGACGCGCACCAGTACCGAGCTTGAACAAACAATAACACACAGAATTATGGCAAAATGGCAGTTTTGTGGAGTATCCTCATAAAAGCAGTCTTAAATGAGTTATATAACATCAACTTGTAACTCTTAGAGTTGTGAGGAAATGAGAGGCGCGTCGTGTTCGGCAGCGGCAGCTCTTAAAGTGACAGCAGCCTAATAAACCAGTTGATGTGATGATGTCTGTCATTAATGTTCATCAAAGAACAAAGATAACAGAGAAAACTGTAGTTTTAATGTATATTTAATTTATAATTTATGCAGTGAAGACTTTAAAGTGTTTGATAACTTTATTAAATTTCTGTATATTTCTTACCTGTTAAATATGACATTTATTATAAAGGTTTATGTGAATATTGTTTTAAGTTCACTTAAATTAAAAGTTGTTATTTTTAAAGACTAATAAATGCTGATCAATTTATTGAACAGTAGCAGTGATTCTGTCCTTCATTCATAAAAAGATGTTATTCAACAAATATTTAAAATCCGGAGAGTAACTGTAAAATTATTACAATATAAAAATATTAAAAACAATGTTTTTAATCACGATTAATCACAGCAAAAATGTGTGATTAATTAGGTATTTTTTAATCTATTGACAGCACTAATTGACTTGTTATTTTTTTCATTTTGAACAAAAAAAACAGATAACATGAACTAACAATGATGCACAGCATTTCTTAAACTTTGATAATGTTAGTTAACAAAATGCAATTCTTCATTGTTAGTTCACGGTGCATTAACTAATGATGCAACTTTTGATTTTAATAATGTACTAGTAAATGTAGAAATTGACTTGAACTTAGATGAATAAAAGCTGTAGAAGTATTAGCCGATGTCCTGATGAAACCTTATTGTAAAGTGTTACCAGTTAAATTAACGTATGTAGACTCGTGTAACTCAGGCAGGGCTGAAACACTTTAACATCAGAGACTCTGCTGATCCAGGTCAGAGGTCAAAATGTGTTTTGAGGGGTGAATCTGTCTGTCTGAGAAACTGATACTGTTCAACTCGAAGAACTGATGCTGGTTTTCTCTCTCACATGGAGCCTCTGGCCAACAAATCATGATGTCTGTAATGAGCTTCTTAAAGATAGGGTGACCAGACGTCCCGTTTTTCCTGGGACAGTCCCGTATTTCAGCTCTATTTTTAGTGTCCCGACTTATTAAGAAAAAAATAATGTTTTGTCCCGTATTTCATCTTTCATCTGGGTGATGGAGTTCTGTCACACAAGAACAGCCTAATCAATTCGTCATAGTTACCATTCAATCACAATTCGTTATCGATTAGTGAAGGCGGGATAGGCGGAATCACGCTGAATAACACAGACCGGAAGCCTCTCTCTCACGCACTCTCTCTCTCTCTCTCTTTCGCGCGATCAGTTCTCCTCACGCCTGAATGGTCAAATGCACACATAGTTTTTCAATATGTCCATCGTGTGGAGTATCTCACTTAAATACAGTCGGTTAAGTGGACGTAAACAGGTGGGTAAAAACAGGAAATGTGTCAGTAGCTTATATTACATCCATGGATTCGGTCTTAAAGGGACAGTAGCCTAATTAAATATTTGTCAGTATATTCAAATGTGAAAAAACAAGTTTAATCTCTGTCGTATTTGTTGTATTGTTTGTAACTTGTTTGTAAATTTCTTTTTATATAACAATATATAACAAATATTTATATCTACACTGCCCTCCAAAAGTTTGGAAACGCCCTAGAAAAGTGGGGTTTTGGACAATATTGGCATGAATCCTTTTTAATTTGTGATAATTTTGCACTGGTAAGGGACAACACAAATTATAAAAACACATTTTATTACATAAACAGTTTATACATAGAAAAAAACTTAAATTTTTGATTCATCAAAATATCCAGCATTAGCAGCTATCTGACCTAAACTGGGTTCTAATTATTTCATTGTATTCTAAACTTAATTGGCAATCAATTGTTGAAGCTATTAAGGTGTGCTGACCCAAAAATCTTTTACAAACCTGGGCCAAGTTTAAACCAGTAACCAGCATCACAGCTGGCAAAGGGGCATGTCTGACTTTGACATGTATATACTGCCATTATTATGTAATGAAATGAAATGAACACATGAAAATTATTATTGCTGGATAATGTCAAGTTACTGTAATGTATTTGCACCAAAAAATTATAAAGATTTATGCTGATATCGTCCAAAACCAGACTTTTCCAGGGGTGTTTTCAAACTCTTGGAGGGCAGTGTATATATATATATATATATATATATATATATATATATATATATAATATAGTGAAATAAAATTTCTTATATCATGGTCATATTGCGCACTCGTCCTGTATTCCACCATGAGAAATCTGGTCACCCTACTTAAAGAGGACCATGAAAAAGAGTTCTTCTCTATATCAGTGTTTCTGAACTCCATCTTGAGTTTCTTCACAATATTCCTCATTTAAATAATTCATGCGCAGAATAAAGGGGCGGGGCCTGCTTGAGTTAGTTAGTAGTGTGTTGAAACTGGTGGTTATGGTAAGGGGTGGGACATTTCCCAAACACCAATCACAACACACTGCTCCAGCCGACCAATCAGAGCACAGAAGGAGGGGCTTCAGGAACTAAACAGAGCGATACTGACAGACTGGGAAGAGAGGAGCTGCAACAATGGAGAATATGAGGAGAATAATCAACCTGTTCTAGTAGAGACAAAAACAAATGGGCATAATAGTTCCTCTATAAACAGATCAGCTGCTGTAAATCACCACAGTAAACATGATTCTGCTCGCTCTGCATCAAGGCTTTCGGTAAAGCATCTGTCTTTGTTTATCAGACGTCAGCCGTCACAGCAGAACTGGAGGAATTGTGGTGAGCTGGTGAGTTTTTGGTGAGCAGTTTTGCAGAAGTGGTGTTTCACAGGATGTGGTCTTCCACAAAACATTAAGTCCGAACAATAGAGACAGGAAAAGCGAACAACAGCGCTTGAAAGCAACAGAGTGGTATGAAGTCACCACTTCAGAGGCTTCGCCAACATCTCTGTTTCCACACATTCACAGCTGCCATAGAGAGAGAGAGAGGAGGGAGGGCGTCTCACTCCCACTTAAATCCCGTCTGATTGTAGCCAAACCAGAAGATTAAAGTCCTTTGAACTGAGGGAAACTCAAGCCAGTCAGCCCGTTTAAAGCTCTCCTTGTTTTGCTTTTTTCTCTCTCTCCATATGGTCACACCATTTCCATTCCTCTCAAATGAAGGACTGAGACTCTGTCTGTCTGATACAACATTTACAAAGACTTTTCTACATGTTACAAGAGCTGTGGAAATAACATGTGGATTCACTTTAACAGGACCAGCGCATGAAGTCAGTGACAGTGATTTAGTTCATCGTTTTTTGACATGACAAATATTTTTACATTGCCAAATCAATTGTAGTGTTCAGTTAAAACATGCATTAAGAACAGTGTAAATGACAATGACAGTGTGGATGACGTTAAAGAATAAAATGAAGGGAAATGATCTTAATATAGACTTTCTTTCCTCTTATAACTTGCATGCTTTATTGCAAAGTGCTTTAAAACTACTCAGACACTCTGCAGAACATCTAGTTTTGTGTTTTACAGAAAAAAAGAAACTCATGAGGGTTTTCAACAACATGAGGGTGAATAAAAGCTTTTTAAAGAACCGTCTCCGTCTGCATGAGAGCAGCGCTGGTCGTGCTAAAGTGAATCCACATGGTATTTCCACAGTCAAACATCTCTTACTGTCACAGTAACATGTAGAAAAGTCTTTGTGAATGTTGAATCTGACAGTCTCAGTCCTTCATTTTTGAGAGGAATGGAAGTGATGTGACCATATGTACATGTTTGCATTTGGCAGATAATTCTATCCAAAGCCTGCATTTTATCAATAAATGCATTCCCTGGGAATCGAACCCGTGACCTTGGAGTTGCTCTACAGTTTAAGCTACAGGAATGCGTATAGATTTTATTATTGATAAAATGACTGCTTTAAACTGATTTCATTCATGTGGAAGCGATCGGATGGTCTCTATATAAACAATAAAGTTGTGGTAACATTTACGGCTGTTCAATGTTTTTTCTTGGGTGAATTTCTGCAGACATTTCAATAGGAATCCACTAGGGGTGTCACAGTTAGCAAGTTCATTTTGCAATTATTTCATTGTAACGTTTTAAAATATTTAATGCAATTAATGCATCATCTGTTGTTTTCCTGCCATCCTTTGACCATAAAGAGTTGTGCAAACAGTCAGATTATCAGCTCTTAAAGTGACAGCAGCCTAATAAACCTGCTGCCGTCTGTCATTAAAGCGGACCTATAACGCCTCTTTTCACAAGATGTAATATCAGTCTCTGGTGTCTCCAGAATGTGTGTGTGAAGTTTCAGCTCAAAATCCCCCACAGATCATTTATTATAGCTTGTCAAATTTGCCCCTATTTGGGTGTGAGCAAAAACACGCCGTTTTTGTGTGTGTCCCTTTAAATGTAAATGAGCTGCTGCTCCTGCCCCCTTTCCAGAAGAGGGCGGAGCTTTAACAGCTCAACAACAACAAAGCTGGAGAATCTCACGCAGACAAAATGAGGAAAGTGTTCAGCCTTACATTGTTCAAACTGATGGAGAGACTCAGGAAGAAGTTACAACTTTTAGACGTTTCTGAATGGTTAGTGGATAAATTGATGTAGTTGCTGTGGAGTTGATTCAACTCATCCTCTAGCATGTGTCGTCATGTTCATCTTTTGTGTTGAATTGACCCTCGTTTGTGAAGCAGTCCGGCGTAAAATGGCGGCATGACAACAACACTCGACTACAACAACTCTTCCTCTTCTCTGAAGCAGCCCAACATGGCCCAACATTTATTTATGTAAATTTTAGGGTTTGTGATGTCACAAATCTGGGAAGAAGCTTGTTGTAGTTCCTACCAGCCGTTTAAAAAGCGATTTCTGTAAAACAAAATATCTCTTTGCATTGAACTTTGAGCGTTGTAACTTTGCAGATGTTGTTTATGATCAAACGGCAACATTACACACTAACTAAAGTTAAAAAAGTCAAATCATAATCTACCGCCTCTTTAATGTCACTACTTATTTATGTTTCCTTAATGTTTGGATCCCCAAGATTTTTTTTAAACTTCAGAAATAATGTTTTCAAAACATTTAAAACCAGAAAAGAATAAATGTCCTGTACAGAAATGGCTGCAGGTTCTAACAGGAGGAACTTGAATTGTTCTGAGATCAGGATCTGTTTGATGTGGTGAACAGTGAACACACACACACACACACACACACACACACTCTCTCTCTCTCAGAAGGCTCAACTCAGGATTCTCTGGAGATCTCCGTCATAGTTTTCCGTGGATTGCTCCATGCTCTCCTGTGGGAACAGTAACTCCTGCTGCAGGTCTCGATATTAATCGATGCTTCTGTGTCGCGAGTGTTTCAGATGTTTGTCCTGGCGCGTCGTGCGAGTCTCCAGTGCGTCTGCGCACGGCGCGCGGCGGGTCGGATGGATGTTGTCGGACTTCTCCTCGCGCAGAGAATCTAAAAAGTTCTGGATAGAAGAGAAACTTCATGTGCGATTAATCTGAGGAAGGAATATTACTGAGCGAAACTCATTCTGTGGGAATAATGATGGCTGCGTCTGTGTTTCTGCTGCTGCTGATGATGATTGGTGAGTGATTTCATTCATGTTCAGTCTGTTTAATACTATGAATTCGTGCATAGAATATAAATATAACAATTATATAAATTTAAAATGTCGTTAGTATCGCGTATGCTGCAGCCTGTCAATCAAAATAAGCAAAAGAGTCATTTTTAAAAAATCTTTTTCTAAATAATACATTAATTACAACTTAAATCGTATTCAAAGTTAACTTCAGATTTTCGTCACATTTCAGCATTTGTGTGCTGTTTTATCCAATAAGAAGTTCAATTTCGTCATGTTAATGTTGTTAGATCAAACTGTGTAATTTGTTAAAACAGTAATCGAGTTTGAGCTGTAGTGAAAATCATCAACCACAAACCTTATTCTTCATGATGGCGTGTGAACACTTCTTCAAAACGCTTGTCAGCTTGAATTAAATGTAGTACAGATTCTGTAGTAAGTTAATTAAGTTCAGTTTTATGTATAATAATTGATTAGATCTCAATTAGACCTGTCAGAAATGAACATTTCCTCCTGCTGGGTCATTTTTGCACTTAATATTAGTGTCTCTAAAGTCAGATAAATCTAAAAGAGAGTTGTGAAATATATGAAATGTTACGTAACTCAGTAATGGGCTGTCTTTGCTCTAAAATATTGGCATTTTTGCCTCTTCTGTTCATTTCTGACCCTGTTAGGTGTGTGTGTGTGTGTGTGTGTGTGTGTGTGTGTAAGTGGGATAGTTTGTACAGGTAAACAAAACGCAGAATGTACAAATTGTACTATCAAGGATTCAATAACACACAATGCTGTTTCTCTGCACACATGTGCATTAGATCTCAACAGTGTCACGTGGGAAGAGAGAGCATATTACTGGACTGCGTTTGACCCGTTTCATCAGCTGGAAATGACAAACGTTTGGCAGCCACTTCAAACGGAGCCGAGAGATAAAAAAGATATTTTCATATGCTCTTTCTCTCCAGTGTGTTTAAGAGAATCTAACGTTCAATTAAGTGGCGCATTATAGCAGCCTTTCCCAGCAGCCATAAACCCCGTCGTCAGGGCAGATTAGAGCGTGCTGGGAATTTATAGGGGGAAAACCTCAGGATCAGGTCAAAGAGAAGCCAAGACGGCAACCTTAGGAGCGTCTCACGTGGAGTCGACTGGCTCCGAAACCTTGTTAGATGTTGAACAGCATCGAGCTCAAACTGAGTGTCTGATACACGCTGGAAAGAAAGAGAAACTGCAGAACGTCTTTAAAATACTCATTCATCTTCAGTGAAACTCAGTGGGGTCCAATGTCATGTAGACCCTAATGAGTTAAATGATGACAGAATGATTATTTTTAATGCTGACATTTATCCTTTTATACAAATGAGCGAAACAACAAACGCCTGATACTTTCTGACGTCACAGATGAACATTTACTTCTATTAAGGGGTTTAGAAACTTAATCCAGACACGGTGAGGATGTAAGATAGATCATATTATCTCTAAACAGCAGAATAAACTGGCATAAATGCATGTTTTTGACATTGATAAAATTATAAAACATCTGGGAAAAATAACTAATAATAAATGTATTATATATGTATAATATATTCAAATTCTGATACATAATCACCCAGTTTTCACTCAGGATAATAATTATAGAAAGAAATTGAATTATACATGAAATTTTGAAAAATAATTTTATAAAGAAATAATATTTTCTTGTAAAACATGCTCCAATTTTTTCAAAATCAATCAAAAATATGTTCTAAGAATGAAGTTATGAAAACATTATGTTCTCTGAACGTTTTTTTTCTTGGTAATGTCAAGGAAACATTATTGGAACGTTACTTTTAAATGTTCTGAAAAGTTGTAACATTTAAAAACCGTTAGACAAACTAAAATGTTTAAATGCATGTTGACATTTTGAGATTCCTCTCATTATTAAAGACCAGATAAACATTACTGGAAGAAGGTTTGCTCATAACTTTGAGAGAACCTTGGCAGAACGTTCGCTGTTAGCTGGTATCCTCCTCTAAATACATGTGCCAGTCTATTCTTATCCACATGAAACCCTTTCCTCCATTGAATCATGCGTCTATTAAAACGTCTACAAGCTCATAAACTTGTATATATAATCAGAATTAACGAGAGGGCCGTTAAAGTGACTATCCGGAAGAAAGCGTCCCTTCAGACGCAGACGAGGGCCGTGTGGTAAAAAGCTTTCAGATGCAATTGTGTTGTCGACTGTATCCGGACAGAGTGATTCTGGAGCTTGTGTGTTTGTCAGTCGGCCCAGAGCTGTTACCTCAGCGATGGGATCGGGCCAACTGAAAATGTTCTTGGTGGTTTGGTCTCGAGAGCGCTGCGGACGCTTTGATTGAGATAGACGGCCAGCGCTGGGAACGAGAGCGAGTGTTTGGCTCACTTCAGCATTCACAGCGGAAGGATGAAGATGGTGTGAGAAACAAGACAGAAACAGAATGGAAGTCAGTTCACTGATCCCTCTGAAGAATATTCAATCCATAACTAGATTTTTTGCACTGCAAGAACAAATTAAGTAAGTTTACAGTAGCAGCCTGGGCTTGGTCAGATTTTTAAAATGATTTTGAGAGTATCTTCTGCTCATCAAGGATCCATTTATTTGATCAAATCAATACAGTAAAAACAGTGAAATATTATTCCAATGTAAATCATGTGAATATCTAGTAAAGTGTAATTTATTCCTGTGATCAAATCTGAATTTTCAGCATCATTACTCCAGTCTTCAGTGTCACATGATCCTTCAGAAATCATTCTGATATGATTTGATGCTCAAGAAACATTTATGATTATTATCAATGTTGAAAACTGCTTCATATTTTTGTGGAAACTGTGAAACATTTTATTTTTCAAGATTCTTTGATGAATAGAAAGTTCAAAAGAACAGCAAGAAAACAACTTGTTTAGATTTGTGGCTTTGATTTTCTCACAGTTTTAGAGTAAAACATGTTTTGAAAAATATATATTTAATATAAAAATTGAAAATAGTAGTTTTGTGCAGTGTTTCATAATAAAATTTTATAACTTAAAATTCATTCTTCACCACCACGTGAGCAGAAGCAGAGGGTTAATGCGTCCTTCACATGCTGATGCTGGCTTAAAAACAACCCAAGCAAGAAATGCAGTCATTTTTAAACAATAGTTGAGTTAAATAAAACTATCCAGCAGGTCAAACGTTTAACCCAAAACTGCTGAGTTAAAACAACCCAATCACTGGGTTTGTCCATTCCCAACTCAACTTGGGTTGTTTTTAACCCAGCATTTTTTAGAGTGTTGCTGAACGAAAGCATTAAAGGGATCGTTCACCCAAAAATGAGATCCACCCAGATTCATCTGCGATATGAACGCGATATTGCATGGCTTGTCAGTGATCTACGGCTCTGTCTATTAAATGCCGGCTTTACTGACGAAATGTGCATGACGATTGCATGCAATATATCGGTCAGCCCTAGTTGTGAAGATCAGGCGTGTGGTGACGATCATGCGTGTTGTGAAGATCAGGCGTGTTGTGACGATCAGGTGTGTTGTGAAGATCAGGCGTGTTGTGAAGATCAGGCGTGTTGCGACGATCAGGCGTGTTGTGACGATCAGGTGTGTTGTGAAGATCAGGCGTGTGGTGACGATCAGGCGTGTTGTGAAGATCAGGCGTGTTGTGACGATCAGGCGTGTGGTGACGATCAGGCGTGTTGTGACGATCAGGCGTGTTGTGACGATCAGGCGTGTTGTGAAGATCAGGCGTGTTGTGACGATCAGGCGTGTTGCGACGATCAGGCGTGTTGCGACGATCAGGCGTGTTGTGACGATCAGGTGTGTTGTGAAGATCAGGCGTGTTGTGACGATCAGGCGTGTTGTGAAGATCAGGCGTGTTGTGACGATCAGGCGTGTTGTGACGATCAGGCGTGTTGTGAAGATCAGGCGTGTTGTGACGATCAGGCGTGTTGTGAAGATCAGGCGTGTGGTGACGATCAGGCGTGTTGTGAAGATCAGGCGTGTTGTGACGATCAGGCGTGTGGTGACGATCAGGCGTGTGGTGACGATCAGGCGTGTTGCGACGATCAGGCGTGTTGTGACGATCAGGTGTGTTGTGAAGATCAGGCGTGTTGTGACGATCAGGCGTGTGGTGACGATCAGGCGTGTGGTGAAGATCAGGCGTGTGGTGACGACCAGGCGTGTTGTGAAGATCAGGCGTGTTGTGACGATCAGGCGTGTGGTGACGATCAGGCGTGTGGTGAAGATCAGGCGTGTGGTGACGACCAGGCGTGTTGTGAAGATCAGGCGTGTTGTGACGATCAGGCGTGTTGTGACGATCAGGCGTGTTGCGACGATCAGGCGTGTTGTGACGATCAGGCGTGTTGTGAAGATCAGGCGTGTGGTGACGATCAGGCGTGTTGTGACGATCAGGCGTGTGGTGACGACCAGGCGTGTTGTGAAGATCAGGCGTGTTGTGAAGATCAGGCGTGTTGTGAAGATCAGGCGTGTTGTGACGATCAGGCGTGTTGTGAAGATCAGGCGTGTTGTGAAGATCAGGCGTGTTGTGACGATCAGGCGTGTTGTGACGATCAGGCGTGTTGTGACGATCAGGCGTGTGGTGACGATCAGGCGTGTTGTGACGATCAGGCGTGTTGTGACGATCAGGCGTGTGGTGACGATCAGGCGTGTTGTGAAGATCAGGCGTGTTGTGAAGACCAGGCGTGTTGTGAAGACCAGGCGTGTTGTGAAGACCAGGCGTGTTGTGAAGATCAGGCGTGTTGTGACGATCAGGCGTGTTGTGAAGATCAGGCGTGTTGTGACGATCAGGCGTGTTGTGAAGATCAGGCGTGTTGTGAAGATCAGGCGTGTTGTGACGATCAGGCGTGTTGTGAAGATCAGGCGTGTTGTGAAGATCAGGCGTGTTGTGACGATCAGGCGTGTTGTGAAGATCAGGCGTGTTGTGACGATCAGGCGTGTTGTGAAGATCAGGCGTGTTGTGACGATCAGGCGTGTTGTGACGATCAGGCGTGTTGTGACGATCAGGCGTGTGGTGACGATCAGGCGTGTTGTGAAGATCAGGCGTGTTGTGAAGATCAGGCGTGTTGTGACGATCAGGCGTGTGGTGACGATCAGGCGTGTTGTGACGATCAGGCGTGTTGTGAAGATCAGGCGTGTTGTGACGATCAGGCGTGTGGTGACGATCAGGCGTGTTGCGACGATCAGGCGTGTTGCGACGATCAGGCGTGTTGTGACGATCAGGCGTGTTGTGACGATCAGGCGTGTTGCGACGATCAGGCGTGTTGTGACGATCAGGCGTGTTGTGACGATCAGGCGTGTTGTGAAGATCAGGCGTGTTGTGAAGATCAGGCGTGTTGTGACGATCAGGCGTGTTGTGAAGATCAGGCGTGTTGTGAAGATCAGGCGTGTTGTGAAGATCAGGCGTGTTGCGACGATCAGGCGTGTTGCGACGATCAGGCGTGTTGCGAAGATCAGGCGTGTTGCGAAGATCAGGCGTGTTGTGAAGATCAGGCGTGTTGTGAAGATCAGGCGTGTTGCGACGATCAGGCGTGTTGTGACGATCAGGCGTGTTGTGACGATCAGGCGTGTTGTGACGATCAGGCGTGTTGTGAAGATCAGGCGTGTTGTGAAGATCAGGCGTGTTGTGATGATCAGGCGTGTTGTGATGATCAGGCGTGTTGTGACGATCAGGCGTGTTGTGAAGATCAGGCGTGTTGTGAAGATCAGGCGTGTTGTGAAGATCAGGCGTGTTGTGAAGATCAGGCGTGTTGTGATGATCAGGCGTGTTGTGATGATCAGGCGTGTTGTGACGATCAGGCGTGTTGTGACGATCAGGCGTGTTGTGAAGATCAGGCGTGTTGTGAAGATCAGGCGTGTTGTGACGATCAGGCGTGTTGCGAAGATCAGGCGTGTTGCGAAGATCAGGCGTGTTGTGAAGATCAGGCGTGTTGTGACGATCAGGCGTGTTGTGACGATCAGGCGTGTTGTGACGATCAGGCGTGTTGTGAAGATCAGGCGTGTTGTGAAGATCAGGCGTGTTGTGAAGATCAGGCGTGTTGTGAAGATCAGGCGTGTTGTGAAGATCAGGCGTGTTGTGACGATCAGGCGTGTTGTGACGATCAGGCGTGTTGTGACGATCAGGCGTGTGGTGACGATCAGGCGTGTTGTGACGATCAGGCGTGTTGTGACGATCAGGCGTGTGGTGACGATCAGGCGTGTTGTGAAGATCAGGCGTGTTGTGAAGACCAGGCGTGTTGTGAAGACCAGGCGTGTTGTGAAGACCAGGCGTGTTGTGAAGATCAGGCGTGTTGTGACGATCAGGCGTGTTGTGAAGATCAGGCGTGTTGTGACGATCAGGCGTGTTGTGAAGATCAGGCGTGTTGTGAAGATCAGGCGTGTTGTGACGATCAGGCGTGTTGTGAAGATCAGGCGTGTTGTGAAGATCAGGCGTGTTGTGACGATCAGGCGTGTTGTGAAGATCAGGCGTGTTGTGACGATCTTCACGATCAGGCGTGTGGTGACGATCAGGCGTGTTGTGACGATCAGGCGTGTTGTGACGATCAGGCGTGTGGTGACGATCAGGCGTGTTGTGAAGATCAGGCGTGTTGTGAAGACCAGGCGTGTTGTGAAGACCAGGCGTGTTGTGAAGACCAGGCGTGTTGTGAAGATCAGGCGTGTTGTGACGATCAGGCGTGTTGTGAAGATCAGGCGTGTTGTGACGATCAGGCGTGTTGTGACGATCAGGCGTGTTGTGAAGATCAGGCGTGTTGTGAAGATCAGGCGTGTTGTGAAGATCAGGCGTGTTGTGACGATCAGGCGTGTTGTGAAGATCAGGCGTGTTGTGAAGATCAGGCGTGTTGTGAAGATCAGGCGTGTTGTGAAGATCAGGCGTGTTGTGACGATCAGGCGTGTTGTGACGATCAGGCGTGTTGTGACGATCAGGCGTGTGGTGACGATCAGGCGTGTTGTGAAGATCAGGCGTGTTGTGAAGATCAGGCGTGTTGTGACGATCAGGCGTGTGGTGACGATCAGGCGTGTTGTGACGATCAGGCGTGTTGTGAAGATCAGGCGTGTTGTGACGATCAGGCGTGTTGTGACGATCAGGCGTGTTGTGACGATCAGGCGTGTTGCGACGATCAGGCGTGTTGTGACGATCAGGCGTGTTGTGACGATCAGGCGTGTTGCGACGATCAGGCGTGTTGCGACGATCAGGCGTGTTGTGACGATCAGGCGTGTTGTGACGATCAGGCGTGTTGTGACGATCAGGCGTGTTGTGACGATCAGGCGTGTTGTGAAGATCAGGCGTGTTGTGACGATCAGGCGTGTTGTGAAGATCAGGCGTGTTGTGAAGATCAGGCGTGTTGCGAAGATCAGGCGTGTTGCGACGATCAGGCGTGTTGCGACGATCAGGCGTGTTGCGAAGATCAGGCGTGTTGCGAAGATCAGGCGTGTTGCGAAGATCAGGCGTGTTGTGAAGATCAGGCGTGTTGTGACGATCAGGCGTGTTGTGACGATCAGGCGTGTTGTGACGATCAGGCGTGTTGTGACGATCAGGCGTGTTGTGAAGATCAGGCGTGTTGTGAAGATCAGGCGTGTTGTGAAGATCAGGCGTGTTGTGACGATCAGGCGTGTTGTGAAGATCAGGCGTGTTGTGAAGATCAGGCGTGTTGTGAAGATCAGGCGTGTTGTGAAGATCAGGCGTGTTGTGATGATCAGGCGTGTTGTGACGATCAGGCGTGTTGTGACGATCAGGCGTGTTGTGACGATCAGGCGTGTTGTGAAGATCAGGCGTGTTGTGAAGATCAGGCGTGTTGTGACGATCAGGCGTGTTGTGACGATCAGGCGTGTTGTGAAGATCAGGCGTGTTGTGACGATCAGGCGTGTTGTGACGATCAGGCGTGTTGTGAAGATCAGGCGTGTTGTGAAGATCAGGCGTGTTGTGAAGATCAGGCGTGTTGTGACGATCAGGCGTGTTGTGAAGATCAGGCGTGTTGTGAAGATCAGGCGTGTTGTGAAGATCAGGCGTGTTGTGACGATCAGGCGTGTTGTGACGATCAGGCGTGTTGTGACGATCAGGCGTGTTGTGAAGATCAGGCGTGTTGTGACGATCAGGCGTGTTGTGAAGATCAGGCGTGTTGTGAAGATCAGGCGTGTTGTGAAGATCAGGCGTGTTGTGAAGATCAGGCGTGTTGTGACGATCAGGCGTGTTGTGAAGATCAGGCGTGTTGTGAAGATCAGGCGTGTTGTGAAGATCAGGCGTGTTGTGAAGATCAGGCGTGTTGTGACGATCAGGCGTGTTGTGAAGATCAGGCGTGTTGTGAAGATCAGGCGTGTTGTGACGATCAGGCGTGTTGTGAAGATCAGGCGTGTTGTGAAGATCAGGCGTGTTGTGAAGATCAGGCGTGTTGTGACGATCAGGCGTGTTGTGAAGACCAGGCGTGTTGTGAAGACCAGGCGTGTTGTGAAGATCAGGCGTGTTGTGAAGATCAGGCGTGTTGTGAAGATCAGGCGTGTTGTGAAGATCAGGCGTGTTGTGAAGATCAGGCGTGTTGTGACGATCAGGCGTGTTGTGAAGATCAGGCGTGTTGTGACGATCAGGCGTGTTGTGACGATCAGGCGTGTTGTGAAGATCAGGCGTGTTGTGAAGATCAGGCGTGTTGTGAAGATCAGGCGTGTTGTGACGATCAGGCGTGTTGTGAAGATCAGGCGTGTTGTGAAGACCAGGCGTGTTGTGAAGATCAGGCGTGTTGTGACGATCAGGCGTGTTGTGAAGATCAGGCGTGTTGTGAAGATCAGGCGTGTTGTGAAGATCAGGCGTGTTGTGAAGATCAGGCGTGTTGTGACGATCAGGCGTGTTGTGAAGATCAGGCGTGTTGTGACGATCAGGCGTGTTGTGACGATCAGGCGTGTTGTGAAGATCAGGCGTGTTGTGACGATCAGGCGTGTTGTGACGATCAGGCGTGTTGTGAAGATCAGGCGTGTTGTGACGATCAGGCGTGTTGTGACGATCAGGCGTGTTGTGACGATCAGGCGTGTTGTGAAGATCAGGCGTGTTGTGACGATCAGGCGTGTTGTGACGATCAGGCGTGTTGTGAAGATCAGGCGTGTTGTGACGATCAGGCGTGTTGTGACGATCAGGCGTGTTGTGAAGATCAGGCGTGTTGTGACGATCAGGCGTGTTGTGACGATCAGGCGTGTTGTGACGATCAGGCGTGTTGTGAAGATCAGGCGTGTTGTGACGATCAGGCGTGTTGTGAAGATCAGGCGTGTTGTGACGATCAGGCGTGTTGTGACGATCAGGCGTGTTGTGCCGATCAGCCGTGTTGTGACGATCAGGCGTGTTGTGAAGATCAGGCGTGTTGTGACGATCAGGCGTGTTGTGAAGATCAGGCGTGTTGTGACGATCAGGCGTGTTGTGACGATCAGGCGTGTTGTGACGATCAGGCGTGTTGTGATCGTGTTGTGAGGTAATAACAGGGTTTGCAAACACTTGGTTGGCCGGCGGTCAGCATCGATTTGTGCGCAGGTGCAGACGGCGCTGATGTGTTTCTCAGGAGAGAGATGATGACTTTGATATGAGTGAAGCAGCGGAGTGTTACTAATGTTTCCAGCTGTGCTGGCCGGAGTTTCCCTGGAGAACGTAGTGTTCCGTTAGGATCCAGAATAGATAAACGCAGATGAAGGGTGAATAGGGTAAATGTGCAACTAATAAATATCACTATACTTCCACAGCTGTTTGATTACTTGAAGAATGGCAAACATTCTTTCGATTACAAGTTGTTTAAATATAGAAATGAGCGAAATATTTAAACTCAGTCTGACTTCATTATGAATTATGAATTTTCAAAAAGTTTCTCTAAATATAAATATTCCAGTAAAGTACAGATACTGATCACTTTAAGGTTCTTTAAGGAACCAAAAATGGTTCTTCTATGGTTTCCCTGTGAAAAGCCTCTATTTTCAAGAGTGAAGGTAAATGGTGGACGCTTTGAGGTGATTATTTCAGCTCTATTTCATGGTTGAAATGATTTAACGTTGTTATTTTGGAGCCTGAAGTGCTGCATGCTCTCTTGACTCTGATTCAGGCAGATGTAGTTTACTGTACTGTAATAAAGTTTCCTACTTTGGGGATATATTTGATGATGTTTCTGTTGCCATAACGCAGATCTTGGGATGGAATGCGTGGAATACAGACCTGAAGCCTCAGGCACTGAAATTCTTTAATTTCCGAGGTTTTAGTCTGAAGCTATTCGAGATTTTTCTCCTTTCATCTGGCGTCCTTATGCAGGTCCTGATCACGGGCCAGAAATGTGTTTGGTGTTATCTCAACCATCAGCTTTATTTTCTCCGAGTGTCATTATACGGAATTTAAAAATGAATTATAATACCTCATCTCTGTCCAAAGCACCAGCTCGTTCCCACAGTCATTAAAGGTTTTTATATCCTCTAACGTTCACACTGACTCTCTGAAATGTGTGTTGTGTTTCTACACAGTTTCTCTCTGGAATTATTCTTTTCATTCAGTTTGAATTAGGCCATGTGATCTAAAGATGTGCAGTCAGCACAGCCATGTCTCATTACAGGGTTTACTTGCAGATCTGATTACTGATCTACTGATTACTAGTGCATCCTCCTATACTTGTAATGCGTTATTTGTAACATCAAAATGTAATCTGATTACATAATGCAAGTTACTTGTAATGCGTTACTTTACTCATTACATCAAAAAGTAGTCTCATTACATAATGTGTTACTTGTAATACATTACTCCTTTCATCAAAAAGTAATCTGATTATGTAATGCATTACTTGTAACATCAAAATGTAATCTGATTACATCAAAAAGTAATCTGATTATGTAATGCGTTACTTTACTCGTTACATCAAAAAGTAGTCTCATTACATAATGTGTTACTTGTAATACATTACTTTACTCCTTACATCAAAAAGTAATCTGATTATGTAATGCACGTTACTTGTAATGCGTTACTTTACTTGTAACCTCAACAAGTAATCTGATTACGTAATGTGTGTTACTTGTAATGCGTTACTTTACTCGTTACATCAAAAAGTAATCTGATTACGTAATGCACATTACTTGTAATGCGTTACTTTACTCGTTACATCAAAAAGTAATCTGATTACGTAACGTGTTACTTGTAATACATTACCCCCATCACTGCTCATTTCAGATGAGCATTTGCATTTGCAATATTTCACATTTAATTCTTTATTTAACCAGGTTAAAAACTGGATAAAAACTATTTTTTTATATATTTTTATAGTTTTCACATGATTTTATGTAATTTTATTGATTGGTTTCTTAAATACACACAATATTGCTGTGTTATTACTGTATTATGTTTAAACCATAAACGCATACGGGTCACTCAAGTGGACATCTGGAAATCTCTTTGAAAAGTATGCGTAAAAAAATTACATTTCAAATCTTGTTTTTCATGCCCTAAGAGCAATAAAAACACAGGAAAAAATCCTGACTGAGGTTATCAGAATTCATGCATGAAAGGGATCTAATAATCATAACACATGCATAAGAAAGAAAAAAAAGAAAGAAAAAGAAACATTTCATTCTTTCATTATACATACAAATATTAGATGAGATTAGATAGATGGATGTGGTTGTTTCCTCAGGGTGTGTGAAGGGCTCGTCTCTGCTCGTCTCTGACAGTCGTTCCCCTCGGCTGGCGCTGGAGAAGAGTCTCGGCTGGCCGTCTAAAGACACACAGTGCCTCCACATGCTGAAACATCTGCACAACGGCGCCCGCATCACTGTCCAGATGCCGCCCAACATCGAAGGCCACTGGGTGTCCACTGGGTGAGAGCGTGAGAGATCTGAAGCAGTTCAGCTTTGAGTTTTCTTTTGATCTAGAAGACAATTAGTATATACTATTGTGCCATATATCAGAGTGAAACGCTTCGCAAACAAGAACAAATGTAGGGCGGGGCTTGATTTCGTCTGTGGGGAATTGATTGGATGGTTGTGATTTGCTATTGGTGGATCTCATGTGAGTGACAGGTTGCCCCGCCCTCATCATCAGAGAAGAGAAGAGATGCTGCAAGAGGAAGATATTCTGATTCAGGATTACCAGAACATGAATTTAACACAATAATGATAAATCGTTTATAAAAAACACTGCAAAAGTGCTGAATGTCAAGTCTCTGTCGTCTCTCTCTCTGTTCCCTCATGGCAGCTGTGAGGTTCGGCCCGGTCCGGAGTTTCTCACTCGCTCGTATCGCTTCTTTCACAACAACACCTTCCAGGCTCACCAGTTCTACTACTCCGACAACCACTGCACCGTCCCGACCTACACACTGCTGGTCCGGGGCCGACTGCGCCTCCGACAGGCGTCCTGGATCGTACGGGGCGGAACGGAGGCCGACTACCAGATCCACAGCACACAGGTGTAGAAATATTAAATACATGTTTACATGTGGAGATGAGGAAATCATGGGAACACTTTACAAGTTTGCATCATCGTTTCTGTTATTTTCCTGGTTATTAAAGCACTGTAGGAATAAACGCGTCTTGACTCGTCAGGTGGTGTGTCACTCGGCGTCGGTGGCGAAAGAGCTCGGTCAGAGGCTGAACCGCAGCTGCAGAGGCTCCTCGCGTGAGTTCGGGTCCTGGCTGCCGAACGTGAGTTACGAGCTGTGGAGCGACGAGGGCGGCTGCGACTGCGACTGCTCCAGAGGCCTGAACTTCGCCATGCACGAGCTGCAGCTGCTGCGGATGGAGAAGCAGCACCTGTATCATCACCTGGATCAGCTGGTGGAGGAGCTGTACCTGGGCGACATCCACACCGAACCCGCGCAGAGGATGTACTACAGACCCTCCAGCTATCAGGCCGCGCTGCAGAACGCCCAGGTGAGAATCATTCTCTCGAGCCGTACTGTACTTCAGGTTCTTGCTTCTTATAAATATTATTTATTAAACAAAGCTGACTGATATACAGTTCTGTCACTGTATGCTTTTATGTTGCGGGCCGGTTATTTTATAAAAGTATTAACCTACTTGAGGTCATGTGATGGTAAAACAGCACAGAGATGTCTAAGAATATGTAAACATCCTTAAAAGAAAATACATTTTATAGGCTTAAACATTTTTGTTTTTTCATAAAAAAGCAATTTACAAATTAACAAAGACTTTAATTTAAAAACGTATTATTAATTATAAAAAATGACGATTTATTACAAAAACTCGATTAGAAAATAGAAAAATAAATATAAATAAATATTACATAAATAAAAAAGCAATTATACATTTACAAAAAGTTTTAAACATTAATATTATTAATTACAAAAATTATTATTATTATTATTCATTACAAAAATATTATTTTTAATATTAATAATACACATTAAGTATGCACATACACAAAATATACATTAGCATTCATTACAAAAAGTATATTAATATTATAAAAATATGTTAACATCCTAAAAACATTAGGTTTTGTTTTTCATTAAAAAGCAATTTACAAATTTTTAAAAATATATATTTACAAAAATTGATTATTAATATTATAAATTACAAAAAGTATTATTATTATTCATTACAAAAATGTATTTTTATTATTATTATTTTTATTAATTATAAAAACTTTATTATTCATTATAAAAACCTATATTATTATTATTATGAAAATATGTAAACTTTAAAATTATATATATATATATATATATATATATATATATAGCAAACATAAAACAGTAGGTTTTTTCATTAAAAAGCAATTTATAAATTTAGTTTTTAAAGAAAATATTTACAAAATGGATTATTATTAATTGCAAAATATATTATTTTTATTTATTACAAAGAATATATTATTGTTACTATTATTTAAAAAACATTATTCACTACAAAAATGCATTTTTATTCAATAGAAAAAAAAGCTATCTAAAAATGTACAAAAATATATATTAAACATATATATATTTACAAAATTGATTATTACTAATATTAATTATAAAAAGTATTATTAATTACAAAAACAAAAACCTATTTTTATTAAAATATGTAAACATCCTTAAAAAAGGGAAAAAAATAGCGAACATGAAAAATTATGTTTTTCATTAAAAAGCAATTGACTAATTTACATAAATACAATTTCTAAAAAAATATATTATTATTATTATTCATTAAAAAAGCATTATTATTTATTTCTCTTGTTTCCACGAGTAGATGTAGTGTTGTCATGTAAACTGAAGTTAATCGCGGTCACTTTGATAAGCAGCTCGTGTCGGAGACGTTACTGGTGTGTTTTCTGAGACGGAGATCCCAGAGGATTCTCCATCTGTCATGAGAGGATGAGGCGAGGTTTGAGCTCAGGACGACGGATCCTTCACTGACGCCGAGATGTACGAGCGCAGGGTTATCGCCGCTCGGCTCTGTTTACGTCTCAGTCTCTCGCTCTCCATCACGGCCGCAGGAAGTGATGTGAAGTGTTTAGCTTTCTGCTCCACTGATCCTTCATTTGGCAGAGTTTTACAGGGAGGGTCGCAATAATAATCATAAAAGAGAAGACGGCCTCTGCTGTTGAAATAAACCAAACCTCATTCTGGGTGAAATAACGTCGCAGCGCTCGCTCAGAGTAAATACTGCACGGGTCTGAGGCTCCGTCTCGTGTTTTCTCTCAGTAAGAGTCCAAGACTCTGACCCGCAGCAGAAAGCCCTGGAAAGATCTGAAGAACAAAATAACTTTAAGAGAAGGCTTGTTTCTTCGTTTAAGTAGTTGCTTTTGTGACACAAACCATCTCCGGTCGACATGAGCTCGTAAAACATTTAATATAGAAATTCCTCTTTATGGAAAGATGTTTATTCTTTCATGTGCTGTTAAACATGGTTTGCAGAATCAGCCACAAGAGCGCTGAAGAACACGCTGCCGTTCTCATTCAGGCCGTAACAACAGAAAAATGCCGCCCGTCGGCCTCAAGCATGTGGCATCCATTTCAATCCCATCAGGCAGCGCTTTGAAGCATGACGTCATCTCGCTGCCATTAAAGCCGCCCTCATTAACAGAGCTTTCCTTATTTAGCCACTTGACCGACATGATTGCAATTCCATCCCTGAATCTCAAATAGCAGCCGTATCCTCATTCCGTGTCCCAGAAGTCTTTGGGAGTGCCAGTGTGTTCATTGGTGGTTTTCAGGGCGGATCAGAGTCATGTGATCACGTGACGGCGCCGCTCTCACACTCATTGCATTACACCAGATTTAATGCAGATTAATTATCGACCGATGTTAGATTAGTTAAAACATTTAAAGATGCACCTGCATTGTTTGCATTTTGTGACTTTCAGTCGAATAAAGGACTATTTTTAATATTAAAAAGTCATTTTTTTTTTATTTTACTCACCAGACTTTTCACATGGATTGTAAGAACAATGCAAATGAATTTTTTTTTACATAAACTATATTATATACATTTTAAATTCTATTAAACAGTCTGTAATAAAATAAGGTCAAATAATCAAACCAAAAGCAATAGAACAAATAAACACAATAGAAAATATGCCAATTAAACACATTTTTTCCAGGTTTTTCAGGTAGATCTAACTGTAGTTATTTGTAGATTAGGTAATCAAATGTAAAATAGCACTGCTTTATCTTCACTGTATAAATTAGGGCTGGGACAATACATCGATGATTCTGGATCGATTCTGATATTCTCTGTATGTATTGCGATTCTCTCTCGAATTGATTCTGAGTTCAGTTTTCAACAGCAGATGGCGCTGCTTGCTTTAGAAACAGCCGTACTCTGCTTCCTGACACACACCACTTGAACCTTCTGTAAAATAATCATTTGTAGGGTTTGAAAAGGTTGAAGTGCATCACAAGGGTGTTTGCAGTGGGCCGTTTACATTAATCTCACATCATAAAAGCATTCTGAGGTGTGAGTACATTGTCAGACGAGCGCTCTTCTTCATGAGCGTTTGAGTGTGTGCTTAAAAATAGCCTAGAGCGCCATCTACTGTTAAAACTAAAGACTTTGTACGTGCAAAATTTCTTCGGATGCTGTAAGAGTCGTGATATGACGTCACGGTCTACAGCGTCTATTTTATAAACATGAATTCAACATATAACTTAAAGTAATACATTCAAAATGTAAAAATGTAGAACCTACTAGACTTTACTGCAAAAAGATCATTCTTTTAATTCAGCCGTGACGAATTGATCTTCTACCGGTCGCACGTCTTTATGTGATGCGAATTCACAGGTCAGAGTTCATCAGACTTGAACTTTGAACTTCGGAATTTTTCGCACAAGTTTGCGTTTCCGGTCTGACGCATTTGCATGCGTTTGAATGGAACTCAATGGAACGAAAAGTGCAGTGTGACCGCGCCGTAAGCTCAGAAAAACAAAATTGCGATGCATTTGGAAAATATCAGAAACGGTCCACGAATCGCGATGCATCGATAGTATTGTCCCAGCCCTAGTGTAAATGTAAATATAGATTAATGCTAATTAAAGTTACATTAGATATTCAGTCAAGAGCATTGAGTGATTTTTTGCAGTGAGTCTGTTGTTTGATAAACATTAAAAACAGAGACAGCAGCAGAAATATTAGGCTGCTGTCACTTTAAGACCGAATGCACGGATCCACTATACTGATACTGTACACACGTTTACTTTCTCAACTTTTTACGTTCGCTCAAGACATAACCAACTATGGATACTCGCCAAGATGGGCATTTTGACATAATTTTGTGTGAAATTGTTCAAGTGAAAGAGAACTCAGTTCAGTATTCACATGCTATCAGACTCGGCTTTCTTGGCACACGCTTTGATGTGCAGTTTGAATGTTTAAATTGGCAAGGCTTAAAAACACGTGCAAATGATAAACTGTCATGACGTCGCAGCACTGGTCCGATCGGGACGTGACAGTTCTGTCCACAAGCCCTGCATGTGCAATTTGTTTGCATATGCGACTGATTTAGAGGGTTGATACATGATTTGTAGTTTTTGCAGTTTGAATATATTTAGTTTTTGCATTTTAAAAGTGTCATTTACAGTTTGAATATTTCATTTACACTTTTTGCAGTTTTTTATAGTTTGAATGTGTAACTTACAGTTTTTACCAACTAAAGTGAATGAATAATTGCAGTTGAATTCATTCACTGCTCCCACATGACAGCCACTCTTTAACTGTCTGCTTCGGATAATATACCGCTAACATGTGCATATACTGCATATATTAAATGTAGAAATTAAGTTTATACTGTAAAATATTGTGACCTCAAAATTCTTAAAGAAATTATTTACTTATATTTTTACTTATATTTACTTTTGAAATCCATTAACTGTAAAATATAACATGTCATTCATAAATGTAATCATTGCTTTGCTATTCTTTGCTACTCTTAAAAATAACATACTAGAAGATTCAAATATGAACTAATAGATCATTAGATTGGAATATAAACATGCATTAGACACACAGAAGCTCTTCAGTGAATATTTGTAGCTTCACACATGAATGAGTGTCACAGATAAAGTCAGTGTAATTGATTGGTTGATCTGATTGATGACTGATCATCACTGCAGGCTTTATATCCAGAGCCTCAGAAGATAATCAGATCTCATAATCACATCAGTCGAATCTAATCTGCTCATCTGTTCTCAGAATCACGATCACAGCTGCATCGCCTGCCGGATCGTCTCCCGCTCGGACGCCTTCCACCCGCCCGTCCTCCCGCCACGGCCGGACCTGACGGTGAGTCTTCAGGGGCACTGGGCGTCCCGGCGCTGCGAGGTCCGGCCAGAGGTTCTGTTCCTCACGCGCCACTTCATCTTCCACGACAACAACAACACGTGGGAGGGGCGTTACTACCACTATTCTGACCCGGTCTGCAAACACCCGACCTTCAGCATCTACGCCAGAGGACGCTACAGCCGCGGGCTTCATTCCACACGCGTGATGGGCGGCACCGAGTTTGTGTTCAAAGGTGAGATTCAGCTCTTCTGACATCATAACTCAGAGCTCCACATTTAGCCTCGTCATGTGATTAAATCCAGTAAAAATGTTGCTTGTGATCTAAATATAATTTATTCTGAAGCAATATTCTAATCAGTGTTCTGTCGGCTTTCATATTTAAATCTGCATATTTGTGATATTTACCCTGAGGGCATTTTTCTCCCTAATCTTATTAAATGTATGAATGTACAATGTATGTATTTTTATTAATAAGCAAAATAATAAATGTTTATTGTTTTATTATTATTCATTAAACTTATTAATAAATATTAATTTCCAACATACTTTGGGTTCATTTTAAGCAACAATAACAGTAATTTTCATATAATAGTTCAGTTAAATAAAACTACCCAGCAGGTTGGGTCAAACATTTAACCCAACCACTGGGTTAAAACAACCCAATCGCTGGGAAATAGTTTGTTTTAACCCAGCGAATAGTTTGTTTTAATCCAGCGATTGGGTTGTTTTAACCCAGCGAATAGTTTGTTTTAACTCAGCGATTGGGTTGTTTTAACCCAGCGATTGGGTTGTTTTAACCCAGCGAATAGTTTGTTTTAACCCAGCGATTGGGTTGTTTTAACTCAGCGATTGGGTTATTTTAACCCAGAGATTAGGTTGTTTTTAACCCCAGCGATTGTTTTTTTTCTTTACCCCAGCGATTGGGTTGTTTTAACCCAGCGATTGGGTTGTTTTAATCCAGCAATTGGGTTGTTTTAACTCAGCAATTGGGTTGTTTTAACTCAGCAATTGGGTTGTTTAAACCCAGCAATTGGGTTGTTTTAACTCAGCAATTGGGTTGTTTTAACCCAGCAATTGGGTTGTTTTAACCCCAGCGATTGGGTTGTTTTAACCCCAGCGATTAAGTTGTTTTAACCCAGCGACTGGGTTGTTTTAACTCAGCAATTGGGTTGTTTTAATCCAGTAATTGGGATGTTTTAACCCAGTGACTGGGTTGTTTTAACTCAGCAATTGGGTTTCTGTGGGTTTCTATGGTTCTGCTGTGATCTTTGTTTGGAACTATTTTTCCATAATATAAATGTGACTTAATATTAACTACTTGTTTATTGAACTGTCATATGAAATCAGTGTCACATTTTCAATTTTCAAGACAGGACTCTTGGTCGTGTGATGTTGCTTAACTGTATCATATGTTATAAATATAAAATCTTTTTTACCACAGTATGTTTACTTTATGGAAAAATAATGCAATTAAAATGATTTAGCACAATTAATGCACTTTTAACATAATTAGATGGTTCCGTATGCTTTCGAGATGATCGGTCTGTGCAGAGCTGCTTCAAGTCGAACACACCTGGTGTTTCGTTTCTGAATGACCCTGCGTTTTGAACGAATCAATCTGGTGAACAATGATTCAATGACTCATTCATAAAGAGAGCCATTTACTTAATTCCTAAATGAATCAGCTGTTTGAATGAATGAATGATTCAATGACTTATTCATTTAGACATTTACCGCCACCTACTGTTCAAGTTTTTGAATTTTCTGTATGACATACTGTTAATAGACTTTAATTATATAAAATATACAACAAACTAATTGTCTGTTTCTGACCCTCCAGTGAACCACATGCGTGTGATGCCCATGGATCTCGCCACCACCTCGCTGCTGAACGTCTTCGATGGAAACGAGTGCGGCGTTCAGGGCTCGTGGCAGGTGGGCGTGGAACAGGACGTGACTCCGACCAATGGCTGCGTGGCGCTGGGAATCCGCCTCCCGCACACGGAGTACGAGCTCTTCCGCATGGAGCAGGACGCTCACGGCCGATACCTGCTGTACAACGGCCAGCGGCCCAGCGACGGCTCCAGCCCGGACCGGCCCGAGAAAAGAGCCACGTCCTACCAGATGCCCTTGCTCCAGTGCAGGTCAGAGGTCAGCGCGGGTCACGGCGCAGAGCGGCCGCAGCGGCTGAGCAACGGTTGCCGGGGCGGTTACCATGACGACCTGGCAACGACACTGGCGGCGGCGGCAGTTTCAAGTTTGGCATTCATGGGTTTGTTCGGCTGAAGGACGAGAGAAGATGATTCTGTACATGTTGACTTGATGACCCAGAATGCACTTGAGGGACAAATGTTGGACGAATGAAAACTGCTGCACAACAATAACCGCACTTTACTAGAACGAAGTTCACTTCTGACGAGATTTTATTTCCTGAAACATGTAAACGAGTCCTGAAGGGAAAACTCCCTCCGAAATGAAGATTCTGTCATTATTTATTCACTTTCTTTTCCAACAAATCAGAGACCAGGAGCCTCATTTGTTTGTGTGTGTGTGTGTGTGTGTGTGTGTGTGACTCTGCTGTACGATTAAATCTGATCATATCTGTGATTTATAATCGGGGCTCCTGGACTGTCAAAAACACTATAAAAATTAGGGCTGGGTATCGACACAATTTTCACGACTCGATTTGATTACTATTCACATGCTTTCGATTCGATTCAATTACGATTTCAATTCGATTCAATTCGATTCGATTATTTTGGATGTAGTATTTCAGTTTCAGTACATGGCAAATTTTCTAGAGGAAAAAATCTCCACTAATGCTGTAAACTACACGAGAGTCAGCTGGTGCTACTATAATAATATTGAAGGTTAAATTAACTTATTTATATACAAACACTTAAATTACACTCAATGATGTTTTATTATAAATAAAGTTTAGAATTACATAATCATATTTCTACTCCAATTCGTTTTTTTTTTAATATAAACATTTAAATCGCGACTGTCATAACTGATTTATTCAAACATGCATTAAATATTGAAGAACATTAAAGATTATAATGAATATGTAACGGTGCATAGCTATATTTATCAGAATGTTGCTTTCTAGAGTTCACTTTTCTATCTGACTAATGAGTTTATGGTCACTGAATATGTTTTTCTGAGGTAAATGTGACGTTACGTGACATTGAAGCTGTTTTATTGAGTCTTTCCGAGGTTGAAGCACTGATTGACACGAGACATGATACGGATTTCAGTAAGTTGTACTGTATATTTTAACATACCTTCAGATGTTCATGTTTATTTCGCTGTAACTGGTATTAAAGCGGAGGAGAGGATGATCACATGCTTCTCTTTAACTGAGGCGCTAAAGCGATCCGTCACGCCACATTAAACAGCGCCAAAACGGTATTTATGTTTAGAATCTCATAATAAGATGGACGTCATTTGAAATCTGAGACTTTGCTTCATATCAAAAGTAACAAAGATTATTGCGATTTATTGGATGGGAGGAGCTACATATTCTGCTCATTCATCATCTGAAAACAGACTAGACTAATCGATTCTTGGGATTTAAGAATCAATATCGGTTCGTAAAAATGATAATCGATTAAAATCGAGAAATCAATATTTTTTACCCAGCCCTAATAAATATCTTTTGACAGAAAATGAAGATCTTACAGGTTTGAAATGACAGAACTTTCATTTCTGGTGTTTTTCGCTGTAAAGTGTTTGAGTGAGACGTTCATATAAGAGGTATTTTTATAGGAGAGTGACTTTGAGACGACGATATGAAGCTACATGGAAGGAAAGGGAAATATTCTGACTGTAGATAATCACTGCTGACTTCCTCTCTTCTGGTCCCTGAACAGACTTCAGATGAAGGTTTCTAAAGGGAGTTTCTAACACACGCTGTTCCAGGCCAGTAGAGGACGATCACTGACCCTTCACCAGATTCATCAAGTGAGAATTCATATATAAGTAAGCTGATGAAGTGATAAAATCAATTACGTATTATTCATACGTGTGCTGGAATGAACTGTCACTTTGCAATATACCTTTATATAAAAAAGTGGGAGATAAAAATGCAAAGTTAAACATCAAGACAAATGATTCTCACGGTCATTACGCTGCAAAAACAAAAACTCAGTGTTTTCCAGCACAAACATCTAAACGTTCTTAAATCAAGATACATTTATGAGACTACAAGACTTTCTGAAGGGTCAGTTGATGTTTTTTAATAAGTTTTGTAGTTATATAATAACATTGTTCATGTTTCATACTGTATGACGGGGCTGTACTATAGTGACGGTCGGTGTTCAATCCTGAAACACGAACCACAATGAGAATTTAATGGAAAATAAAATGTCCTGCTTTATTCTGACATTAACGTAATTTTAAACATCCAGCCGCACTTAAGATGTTTAAATGGTCAAATTAATTTTTGTATCTTCATATCTATTGTTTTAGTGTCTGTATATTAAGATCCACATTTATCAATTTCACACAGACATCGTCCAGGAACATCTGGATTCATTGTTTATTCATTACATTCTTCAGCAAAGACAATAAATCTGAAACTTGAACACGATTGAGTCTCGAATGGAGGTCGACACTATGCCTTTGCTAAAGGAAATATTGGTACTTGAAAGACTAAAAACTTTAGATTTTGTTTTCAGTCTGTAGATGTGCAAAAAAATAAATGCTTTGATACTCCATATGTATTAAAGGGAACACATCATGAAAATCTGACTTTTTCCCGTGTTAATAATCGGGTCTCCGGTGCAACCGATGCGTGAGCTGAACCGATGCGTCGCCTTTCACTCAAAGATCTGCTGATCTGAATTCACTGCAGAACTAAAGCACAACATGACAAATAAAAGACGCACAAAACGTGTATTTTTCCTGTTTATTTCTTCAATGTCGTCTAGTATGAGACAGTAAAGTGAAGACGTCAGTGAACATTTGTGTGGATAAATGCTGTTCAGAGAGAAAGTACATTAATAATATAATTAATAAATGATAATTACAGTAATAAAACAGTCTGCATTGGTATTGTTAGGAACAGAGAAGAAGAACAAATGTACATGGGAAGGAAGGAGGCACCCGTGTCGCTCGGCCGACCGTTGACATCATCAGCACTAACTCACCGTGAAGGGTTAAAATGACATTTACACTTTCAATCGTTTTAGTAAAACTAAATGGAGTTTGGGGGAAGACAACCGCTGCGGTGACATCAGATCCGTCCCGATAAACCAGTTCATGCGCTCCGACATCATCCCTCGACAGGAAACAGCATGTGAACCAAACAAACAGATGGAGTCGCCGGCCGTCTGTCGGGATGATGATGATGATGATGATGATGCTGCTGCGTCAACAGAAAGACTCTTTCCCATCAGGCCTTGCGATCGCTCGTTTAGGAACCGTTCGTCAGGCAGTCAAACGCATCAGATCCCCCTCCGCCCGCCGCGCCTACAGGATGAACTTGCCGAGGAAGAACCCGATGAAGATGGCTGCTATGACGACCAGGAGCGAGGGGAGCGAGCTGGCGGTGGACTCTCGCCCAATCAGAGAGCTGGAGTTGGTCGTTGCGTGTTCGCTGCGCTGGAACTTTCTCAGTCTCAAGCCCTCGTCCTGATGAACACAAACACAACAGATGATGCATCATGGGATCAGGGATGTCACATTTCAGTACACAGAAAAATCCCACGTGGGTTCGATTCAATCTGAACCGATTCACGGAAATGAATCAAACCTGTCAGCTCTGAACGCTCTCACAGGAACTAGTCTGTAAACACTCAATGCTGCGTCAGCTGACTGACCTTCAGCTGGCGATTCTCCTCGTTCAGCTTGCTGACCTCCGTCTGCAACCGTTTGCACTCCTCCAGAACCTTCTTCCTCTCCGAGTCGTCCAGGGCGGCGCTGACGGGCTTCTGTGCCAGCGGCCCGTCCATTTTAGAGGAGTTGAGCACGGCCGCGGATTTAGCAGCAGCGTCGACGTCGTTCTGGAGGAGAACATGAGCCGATAAAGCAGGTCAACTAGAGAGCCGGAGCAAACTTACACAAGATGAACAACAAACTGATTCATACTTGAATTCACACTGTGAAACCAGGTAAATATGACTAAAGTCAAAATATTCATATTTGTTAAAAAAATAATGTTTCTTAAAATTTAAAAATACAATATTTCACTGCAAAATAAAAATCTACTAATCTAGTAAAATATAATAATAATAATTATTATTATTATTATAAAATTAGGTTAATTTTTTTTTTAATTATAAAAAATTTCACGTTTTAAATCTAGAACTTATGGAGATATAATAGAAGTGTTATTAAAATTACAGTTTATAAAAATAAGTGTTATATTTTACAGTAATTTTTTTTTTTTTTTTTAAATCTAATAATAATAATAATAATTTCAACAGTAATGCCTGAATACATGATTAAGATATTTTAAAAATCTGATTTTTAGACCTGGAAAAGTCATGTTATCCTTTATGAATATGTGTGATTATATATAAATATGACTAAAGTAATAATAATAATAATAATAAATAATATTTCACTGTAAAATACAAAATAGCATATTTAACACAAATAATACAATTTTATTTTGCATTACAATTGTAAAATAATACATTTTTCAAATGTTAAAGATCATAAATATTATCAGTAATAAAAACTATAAAAATTACTTAAAAAAATATTACTATTGTAATATTTCACTGCAAAATAAAAATCTACTAATCTAGTAAAATATAATAATAATAATAATAATAATAATTATTATTATTATAAAATTAAATTTAAAAAAAATTTAATTATAAAAAAAATTCACGTTTTAAATCTAGAACTTATGGAAATATAATAAAAGAGTTATTAAAATTACAGTTTTTAAAAATAAGTGTTATATTTGACAGTAATTTTTTTTTTTTTTTTTTAAATCTCGTAAAATAATGTAATACTACATCTAATACTAATAATAATAATTTCAACAGTAATGCCTGAATACATGATTAAGATATTTAAAAAAATCTGATTTTTAGACCTGGAAATGTCATGTAATCCTTTATGAATATGTGTGATTATATAGAAATATGACTAAAGTAATAATAATTCACTGTAAAATATAAAAATAGTATTTAACAAATAATAATACAATTTTATTTTGCATTACAACTGTAAAATAACAATACATTTTTCAAATGTTGAAGATCCTAAATATTATTATTATCAGTACTAAATAAAACTATAAAAATTACTTTAAAAAAAAATATTACTATTGTAATATTTCACTGTAAAATAAAAAAAATTGAGTATTTAAGAATAATAATTTTATTTTAAATATTTATGGTTGTTTTAAATCATTTTTAAACCATCAAACTTTTATTTTGACAGAAAGCATTAAAGGGATAGTTCATCCAAAAATGAAAACTTGCTTTTAATTTTACATCACTACACTCCAGTTTGTGGCGAAGGCGCTCGGACCGTTTGTCGAGGCTGTGGATTATATAACAATGTTCAGTTTGCAGTACGGCGATCGTTTCTCTGTGTGTTTTTGACTCAAAGTGACTCGCATCACATGACCACGGTTTCAGCTAAACATCTCCTTTAAAAAAAAAAAAACTCACCTACATCTCGGATGGCCTGAGGGCGAGTTCATGAACAGCACATTTTCAAATGTGACTCAAACTCATGATCATGTGGACATTTAGGCGGATCACATGTTAGGGTGTGTTCACACTCGTCATGTTCGGTTGGATTAAATGGTGATGAGACCCTGAAAAGGACAGAATCCTCACGCATGTCAGTTTTTCTCATCATAGTCATGAGTTTGTCCATCACAGGCGTCATGTGTCTCGTTTGTCTCTGTGACTGTAGGTTCGATGATAAAATTGCCAATCTGAACACTAATCAGACCAGAACTAAATGTTTTTCTTTATTTTTTGGTCCGGACCAAACGAACCGGACTACAAGTGTGAACGCACCCTAAATGAACCGTGCTGACCCTGCTGACCTTTGACCTACCCTACTGAAGACTCTCTGCTCTGAACATGGGTTCTGCCTGCTCTGACCCTCACACACCTTGACCTCTGACCCTGCAGTCCTGACTCCCTGGACGTCGTTCCGGTTTCTAGCGCCGCCTGCGGTGGGAGGGCGCATGGAGAGAGGCGAGCGGAGCTTTGTCCAGGCCAAAGTCGGAGCGGTACAAATCCAGTGGGATACGTTCCTGGCCTTAGAGCGCTGTGACGCAGCAGAGGTGTGAGGGAAGAAACAGGAAGTAATGTGTGTGTGTGTTAGGGCGGCACAATTTAAAAGTAAATAATGTAGTTGTGATTGCAATTTAATAAACAAGCTGTGGGTTAGCTGGCTAAAAAAAGTGGTTCCTTGACGTGCTCATGTGTGAATGAACACCGTGGCGCTTGTCCGTATTTATTTCAGATTGTCATCGATCCGTATCTCTCCCTCGGCTCTGTTCTGGTGAATCAGTGCTGGTGAAGAGCAGCAGCGTGTGAACCAGTGAAAGAGGGAAACTACATTAATGCTGAAGTGTTTTTACTCCAAACCTCTCGTTACTGTGAAGATGCTGTAAGTGATTTCAGGAGTTTCGTAACTTCAGCCACTCCCACCCTCTGTCCAAAACCCCGCCCACCAAACACATCAGCCAATCAGAGTTAATCGAGATCTTTTCTCAGATTGTACATCCCTGCATCTCCAACACATTCAAGTGCAAAACTGGTTTACACTGCGTTACAAATTATTATGCAAGTGACATATCAGTAAGATTTCAGTAGAACAAACATTCAGATTTGAGTTTTTCTAAGAAAATGTTTATTTATCCATGTCTTTTTAGATAACTGGTATCAATCTCAGACAAAATCATTTGCCAGATCTACGGAAACCCTACTTAGAGGTTCTTCCACATTATGAAGCAAGTCACAGTTCTCACGTGATATGGAGAGGAAGAAAGAGCTTTCTGAAGATGAAGAGCATGAAATGGTGCAATATTGTGCAAAAGGCATGAAAACAACTAATGTTGTGTGAAACTGGATGGAGATTATCAAATTATCATAAGATTTGTGAGTGATTTAGAGCACAGGTCTAAAATCTGAATGTTTAATGTACTGAAATCTCACTGATATGTCACATGCACAATAATATGGAAAGCAGTGTAAAATGCAAGTTTAAAATGTTTTATTGAAGACCAATATATCAATACATGTTGACTGATATGATAATATGTTTAAAGAAAAGCAATAAACAGATTATTGTGCCAATTATATAACTAGTACAAATTATATATTGAACGTGTTAAATAATGTTAACTATAAACAATCCCAAAACATGATTGATTTTGAACATGCAGCAGTTGCATTTATTTCATTGACTTTTAATATCATAAAATATAATGAAAAATATAATAAAACAATTATAATTCAATTTGATCACATCAAGACCTTAAATGGTGCAACAAAAGAACTTGAACTTAAACTTGATCAAACTAAAGTTCTAGAATTTAATTTTTATGTTTTTCAGAATTTAATTTTTAAGTTTGATATTCCAGGAAAGAAAAAAAAAATCACTTACAGCACCTTACAATAAGTGTGAATGTTGTGAGTAGAGGTCTTTCTGTTAGTAAAACACGATTAAAACTCAATTTACAGCAGCAGCAACAGGGTGGAGTAAATCCAGACGCTCTCCTTCACTTCCTGTTCGTCTCTCTGTACTCACCACTTTATCGTTTTCAGACGGCAGCTCAAACACGCATCTGAGTTTGGAATCCATGAGCTCATCTGGTTTCGCGTCTTTCCACTGAAACACATGAATAAAACAGGCAATTCATCATCAGACACAACTACTAACAGCTGCCTCACACACACACACACACACACACACACACACACACACACACACACACACACACACAAGTTTAGTGTCGTGTGGCTCAAATTATCCGTTTTCTTCAGTTGGTTTTCTCATGGTCACCAAGAAACCGATGAATTTGCACCAAAACACCCTAGAGTTTAATTGGACACAAACTTTGACATGCATTTTCACTTCATTTGCACCATTATATGGCTAGTTGCATTGTTGTCTGTGATGCAATCCAACATGTCGACAGCTGTATTACAGACACTTCCTGTCTTAGACAGGACTCTTAGATAGGATGATTTTGTAAAACACCAGCGAACAACCGCTGCATTATGAACTGAACTATTAATTCATGTCAGGCTAAAACAACTGAACCTAAAGGGTGTCTGCTGCCATCTGCTGGTGTGAACACGCAGTTACAGCACTGAACAGCAGCTCCACACACACACACACACACACACACACACACACACACACACACACACACACACACACACACACACACACACACACACACACACACACACACACACACACACACACTCACCAAGGCTTCTGTGTCTGTGAGGGTTGCAGGGGCGAAGATGGTCTGTACCATGAACTTGTGTTTACTTTTCTCGTTGGGGTCGTAATCAAACGGCTGCAGCATAACTGTGACATAAAGACAAACATGAACACAAACCGAACAGAAGAAGAGGCATTTCTACACACTTGTGTAATACATACGGGCTAGAGTCTAATCTGCACATCATTGAATCTAAACAGTATATTATTTTGCAGAAGAAACAGTGAATATACTAAATATGACAATAGTAAGAGACTTTCTTCTGTGGAACAAACAGAGAAATTTAGTTTTCTGTGCAATCAGAATGAAGCTTCAACAATAAAGCTCATGAACGAATCATTCGTTGAGTCTGATCTGTTCAATCACTGTGATTCTGAATGATTCGTTCACTGAAGTTTAACTCACTGAATCAGTTCAGATGTGTGTCCGTTCTTCTCACAAGTCTTGGAATATAAACCATGAGTCACATGAACTACTGTTATGATGCGTCAAACCTTCGGTCAGCATCGTTTGAGACTGACCAGCACATCAAATATTCTGTTTTTGTTTTTACAGGTTTGAAACAACAGCTTGAGAGACTAAATGACAGAAGTGTGAGTCGACAAATAAATCAAAATGTCAAAATCTAATCAAAATCTATATTCTAGTGATTTTTACCGAAACCAAAATTAAAGTTTTCATTTAGCCAAAAATTGAAAATGAATATAAGGCAGTTAACATGTTTCCACTCCAATTCCTTATTAAAATATAAACATTTAAAATCAATCAACATTATTTCAGTATCAGAGTTACTATTATAGTTTTTATTAATATTTTGAACCAGTTTTCAATTTTTATATTTTCCATTTTCATTTTAATTTTCAAGTTTGTTTTTATATTTTTAATAGTTATATATAAATAGAGTATTTTTTGTGTCTTTTTTCCTCTGATTCTTTCTCTCAAGATGATTCGATTACACCCTATGATGTCATTTAACCCTAGTTTTTCGAACTCATCCTAGATTTTTCTTCAGATTTTTCAGATCATCTTGGGATCATGTGGCAAAAAGTTATTAAATAAACCCGATCGTTGCTGAATAATGAGCAGATGAAGAGCTCGCCAAACCGGACGCGAGGCAACGCTTCAGACGAAAACTGGAACATGTCATGTGATCTGAGGCCACATGCAGCGTTTCGGCACAGCGCCACCTACTGGTCAGGGAAAATGGCTCTTTTTGCTTATAAGTTCATAATAGTTTGCCCAAAAATCATAAAACTGTTCTCTCTTAATTCAGAGCAGCATTTTTTATGGTTTTAATTTTAGTTAACCATCATAACTCTGGCCAACTATAATAAGCCACTATTTTGGCCATGATTTTCAAACCCTTTCAGAAGAACACGAATATTCTTTCCGGGTCACATGTTCTAACCTGAGATGGTGAGCGTGGCTCCGGGCTCGATGATCCCGCTGTTGGGCCGTACGCAGTATCTGCGCGGCGCTGTGGTCTTCACTTTGAAACATACTTTCCTGTCTGACGGATTCTTTAGCTTCAGGTTAGCAGTGACGACATCTGTGAAAGGACCTGAGAAGAAGGAGAGGAGAACATCATGAGCATTCACACACGATACATGACACAAGTGTGGTGAAAACATCAAACAGAGACTGGAACACAAACACAAAGACTCCGCTGTGCTTCAACCTCACAGACGGACCACTTTATTAAATCATGTAATTGCTCAATTACCATAAAATCACAATTTACTGCCATTTCAAGCAGCACCATTTTTAAGGTCCTTTAAAGAGAGCATCAGTCACTGACCGTCACACCATAAACTCCCACAATCCACCGGGAAATGCAACGCAACCAATGTTTTTTGGTTTTAGTTTACTATAGTAACCCTGCGGCTGAGTGATGTCATTGTGGCAAATGCAACTTTTATATTTTTATATCAATCCAGAACACAGTTTAATTACAGCAGTCTGTGGCGTTCGAGGATCTCCCGATTTATTTCAGAGCCGGATTTGCGATCCCGTCTGTCACTGAGTTCAGATGCTGGAGAAACATTCTTCTGTGCGAAACATATTAGAAGCGTATGATCCATAAATGTGGCAAACATGGAGGCTCAGTAAACGATGTTAAAGATGGCATCATTGGCATGTGTGCCTGAAGTGCACTAAAGTACAAAGACACAACAGAGACAGTGTCACAGCGTTAGCAGAAGAAATGACATTACCGCAAGAACACCTCTAATCCAACCTGTCTGTGAAACATTACTGTTCAAACAAGCTATTTTAGGAGTACATCCATAAATCTGACAAGATTACAGTACTAGCCAAAGTTTGGACACACTTGACAGAATAAATAAATGCTGAAAATTACTATTATTATTAAATTTAAATTAATATATTATTATTATTACCATTAAGATAATTAATATAAAGAAATAACCTGAATTAAAATATTACCAATTTAACTATTTTATTTTTTAAAAATAATTAATATATTATTAATATAATTAATATTATTTTAAGATAATTTAAATATATTTTTAAGATCTTAAGGTAAATTAATATATAATTATAATCAATAATTATATTTTTAAATAGATTGCTATAATTATAATTGACATTAATAATTAATATCTTTAAAAATTAAATATATTATTAGTATTAATATAATTATTAATTATATTATAATTAGTGCTGTCAAACGATTAATAGTGATTAATTGCACCCAAAATAAAGGTTTGTACACATGTGTGTACTGTTTATATTTATTATGTATATATAAATACACACACGTGTATATATATATATATTTAACAAAAATATGCTATATTTATATATAAAATATTTAGATTTATATATATATATAATATAAATTCTATATAAAATACATATACAAATATACATGTAAATATTTATTAAATAAAAACGTGTGTGTATTTATATATACATAAATATACACAGTATACACACATATATTATGTAAACACAAACACTGATTTTGGATGTGATTAATCAGGATTATCTTAATGTACGTGAATATATTGTTGTAATTAACATTAATATATTAGTAAATATCTTAAAATAATTTAAATAAATATATATTATATTTTATCTTAATGTTAATGAATATAACATTATTCAAACAAACTAAATTAAAACGCTATAAAAAAACATACAATCAAGATGTAAATTTAACATACATTTTTAATTGTCACAACATGAATTGTGGTTAATTATTCAATATTCAAAGGCCCCATACATAATATAATATTAACAGAACTGGTTTTTCATGAAGTTGTTAAGTCAAATATAAAGATCATTTAGTCTAGCGGTTAACTGATATATCACAAACACGATATAATCGTACGATATTTGAATATTTTTAAATCTCAACATTGGCAGACAAGTCTGTTTGGCTGATAAGGACTTTTATTTTGACAGCGCAGAGGCTTCCATTCGTTTACAGTATTTATTTTAACAGTTCTGTGACGGTCTAATAATTTAAAAGCAAATGCTAAAAAATGTTTTCTTATACTGTCTGCATTCAGCAAATATGCATTTGTATCTAATTAACATTTAATGCCACAAACCTAAGCCAATCCACATCTTCTTGTGTGCATAAAATGTGTGAACGAGTTATTTTTAAATTAAAAGTGCGATTTCATAAAAGTCTATGAGCTTCACATTGGCCATCAGAATTCAGATGAAACGCTGGTTTATATGCCAACATCAGGACAATTAGGTACAACAAGCATCTCTCCTCAAATCAAATCCCGCTTCAGCTCTTCCGATGGTCTTTTGGATCAGATGGACGGAGATGATGTGCAATTAGCCTTCAAAACTCAGGATCTTATGACCGAGCATGTCACATATTAGTGGATTAGAGGAGTCCTGCAGGATCAAGAGAAGGAATGGATTTATTTTTGTAAACACGGTCCAGAGCACCAGATGCTCGACCTTGAAAATTAGCTTCTGCTGAACTTGTGAGAACAAGGATTGTTGTGTGCAACATGAGAACGAAATAAACTCACATCAGATAACATTAGAGAGCATCGGAGGGAATCATGAGCTTCCAGGTATGAGAGGGATGAGAGAGAAATCAAATCAGCAGGAAAAACGGCGTGACTTCAGGTCAAACATATGAACATTCACGTATCACACTGAACTGATTTCTCTCTGATGCCAGATTTGTGTTCGTCTGCTGTACAGTACAGCCGTTTCATGACGGAGCAACAGTTTGCTAAGTGAGTTAATTAAGGGGTCATAACTTGAACATTAAACCTGAACACATCTGACCTTAAAGCAGGACACTATAGATAACATCAGTGTTTTTCATGCAATGGTCAATTTTGCTTCCTTAACATGTCTTCTTTCAGACTAGAGGAAAGGAAACATCCAAATACAAACATATAAACGCTGATGTCTGCGGCAGAGATCAAAACCAATCTACATCAGTAAAAGTCTTTATGAGGGAGTGACTGAATCATTCATTTAAAAGATTTGTTCAAAAACACTGATTCATGCGTCCCAATGTCCATACTAACCATCCAAAATAATATGTGAGATTAAAGTAAGTGTGTCCCAAAGCACAGTATGTTGAAAAGAGTATGCCGAAAGTCCCCGGATGGTCTGTTTCCAGTATATTTTCAAAGTGTGGATCCGTGCACACTATAAAGGCTCATATTGCCTGCAACCTGATTCAGTTCAAAATTACAAACACAAGTAACAAGTATTAAAAAACTATGGCGGATATGCGCGAGCGACTATAATAACCAGTTTAACCGGATAAAAAATATTTATTTAACGTTAACCGTGTTAGATTTCATCTGCAATAACAATGTGGACTTTTATAAAGAGCCCTTAACCTTTAAATGCATCATTATGCATTAATATGAGGAGACCCGCGACTGCAGATCACCGTGCTACTGCATTTCTCTCCGACACGGTAGGAAATTAAATGAAATGTGGAGGATTTAAGATGATCGACAGGTCAGTTTACGGTGACAGGATGCGACAGAGAGCAAAGACGCAACTGTAGGACGTATTAGTGAGTCCCAAAAAGCTTGTCTATTCTTTTGCTACACACTCAAAACAGTGTACTTTTTGTTCACAAAGATACTTTTAGACAGTAGATCAACACAGCACAATCTTTGAGTGAGTCGTTGAATCATTCATTCAAAAATACAGATTCATCCAAAAATAAAGCAAGTATTAGGCTTGTTCGAGACGCATCAGCACTGCGCAGATTGTTCGGCGTATGACATCAAAGAACCGTGAGAGCGACTAGAGAGCATGTGTCATTGAATCATTCACTCAAGAGATTTGTAAAAAAAAAAAAAAAAAAAAAAACTGATTCATCCATAATGAAACAAGTGATGAATTGTGATCTCGTGATTTAAAAAAAAAAAAAAAAAAAAAAAAAAAAAAAAATCGCGATTTTTTTTTATATAGAATCGTGCAGCTCTACTATCTATATTCTGAAGGTTTGTTTATCATTCGTCTAATTTATACATTTTATTCCTAAAAACATGGTGAAAATGTATTTTTTCTGGCTTGTATTTATACTCTAATATGTCTACAAAATCAAACCTGGCTTTATCCAATGTTCAGATTTCAGAAAGGTATGCAAATTAGAGGTGTGCACAAATAGTCGAATATTCGAGCTGTAATTAATATTCGAAAAATAAAATACTATTCGAAATTTACTGTTGCTAAATGCAGTGAATCCATGAAATAGCACTAAAACTCGCAGTTATGACTATATGCACCAGGTGGCGCTGTGGAGCATGTTTAAAAAGTTTATTTTATTTGATCATAATGTTGTCGTCTGCCTCGCGAAGTTTGGAATAACTGGGATGAAAATTATCTTACAAAATGTAATTATTTTTGATCAAATGATTTAATGAAACCGAGTTATCGTAATATCACCACCATAATGAGAAAGCACATGAAATCTAAACACCAGAGAGGAAAGACAGCTGTCCATCACTGCATTCACGACAGGTAAGCAGCTGTACCCCCGTGAGCAAAAAAGATAACTTATCTGATCGCAAAATGATTGAGACGTGTTTCCTTTGTTTCGTCGAGGGAGATATATTTATGAAGAGAAAACACAGTGCTATTGTTAGAAACTTAGCTTAGCACACCATTATCTATTATCGTTGTTTCGTCAGCACAGCTTGTTTTCTCACCCCAGCATGTAGATATTATTGTTTCTCAACATGAACGTAAAACAATATGAACACGATATGAATGTATTATGTACGTTTTGTACGATAACTGGCGCTGACTGCTTTATTAGCGTTTTTCCCGTTCGCACTGCTTGAGTTTAAATGCTTTTGTTCTTTTTTTTGTTGTTGTTTGCACATCATGTTTAATGCTTTGAACTAAAAGAAACGTAAGCTTATGTATATAACGTAAGCTTGTTGTTAGGGCTGGGTATCGACACAATTTACATGATTCAATTAGATTACTATTCACATGCTTTCGATTCGATTACGATTCGATTCGATTCAATATCGATTATTTTGGATGTAGTATTTCCGTTACAGTACATGGCAAATTTTCTAGAGGAAATGAGAGTCAGCTGGTGCTACTATAATAATATTGAAGGTTAAATTAACTTATTTATATACAAACACTTAAATTACACTCAATGATGTTTTTATTATAAATAAAGTTTAGAATTACATAATCATATTTCTACTCCAATCTGTTTTTTTTTTATAAATATAAACATTTAAATCGCGGCTGTCATAACTGATTTATTCAAACATGCATTAAATATTGAAGGACATTAAAGATTATAATGAATATGTAACGGTGCATAGCTATATTTATCAGAATGCTGCTTTCTAGAGTTCACTTTTCTATCTGACTAATGAGTTTATGGTCACTGAATATGTTTTTCTGAGGTAAATGTGACGTTACGTGACATTGAAGCTATTATATTGAGTCTTTCCGAGGTTGAAGCACTGATTGAGCGATTACACGAGACATGATACGGATTTCAGTAAGTTGTACTGTATATTTTAACATACCTTCAGATGTTCATGTTTATTTTGCTGTAACTGGTATTAAAGCGGAGGAGAGGATGATCACATGCTTCTCTTTAACTGAGGCGCTAAAGCGATCCGTCACGCCACATTAAACAGCGCCAAAACGGTATTTATGTTTTGAATCTCATAATAAGATGGACGTCATTTGAAATCTGAGACTTTGCTTCATATCAAAAGTAACAAAGATTATTGCGATTTATTGGATGGGAGGAGCTACATATTCTGCTCATTCATCAACTGAAAACAGACTACACTAATCGATTCTTGGGATTTAAGAATCGATATCGGTTCGTAAAAATAAGAATCGATTCAAATTGAGAAATCATTATTTTTTACCCAGCCCTACTTGTTGTGTATATTGCCTAATCATAAGCTTGTTCAGATATGGTTACAAAATCTTGATGAATTAAAATAACGTCATTTAAAGCTGCTGTCCGCGATTTTTGGCCCTCTAGCGGTTAATAAACAGAACTGCACGCGTCTTGCGGAGGAACATTGTAGCCGGAGCTACTTTTCTCCATGTATGTCTATGGCGAGTCACGCAGTTACTGTGATACTCTGCGGCGGGTCCTGCCAGTCTGAAATAGTCCGAATATAAACACTTATTATAAGTGTACCATAATGATTCAGGATAAGACAAAAACACAGTTTGGAAAATGGATTCATGTTGTATATTCTCATTATATAATTTTTGTAAATTTTTAACACAAAAAAAAGTTGCGGACTGCAGCTTTAAATAAACGAATATTCATTTTTTGAATATTCGAATACAATATTTTGGAAAAATGCCCATCCCTAATGCAAATGCATATTATTTAATTAGATAATGCCTCATCTGCATATATAACCATAACATTTCAGAAAACCTGCAATACAAAACACTTGTCTTAAAGTGCTGTGATTAATCAACTGAGGAACGCATGTTAGTCGATATATTAGTTTACATGATGCACATGATGCTTGGGAAAGGTCAATTTCTACTGTGTAAATGTCCATTTCAAGAGCATCACTTCAGCTGCACACGTGAAGACCAACCGAACACACTGCCAACATGATTTCTGCACTGAATAATCTATAAACCGTTCGAGATAAACAGGTATTTACTGCATGGCTTCCTCTAACACAGAGACGCCAGACTGTGACTGCTGAATGGAGCATCAAGAAAATTTAATTGTGAAATTTTGCCTCAAAAACATCTGCATCATGTGAACGCAAAAGACTTCTTACATAAATCAAAGAGACGAGGTGAAAGAAAGTTCACTTCTAAAGTCAGACATTTGTCAGTGTAGACAGCATCAGTCATTATAATGAGTCTGATTTGCTTTTGACGCTCACATCCAGTGTTGCTTGATTAAATAAATGCTTTGTTATAATGAGAAAAACTGAAACTTGCAGGATATTTTAATGGTACAAAGAAGATCATGTGTCAGAAGATCAAGACATTTCTCATGTCACGATCCCTTTAATTTATAAGCCATTTACAATATATTAATTTCTGACCCCGTTTTAAACTGAATTTAAATTTGAACTGACAATTTATGGGTTAAACTAAATCACTGTGGAGAAGAGAAACAGGAGGAAGACTGAAGCGTAGAGACGGTGAAACGGGAATCCCGTCAGGAGTGTGAGAAGCAGGGCAGCTGTATTTAGATCAGGGTTCCTCTTCCTGTCACCTCATCTATTTATTGGGTTACAGACCCATCCAGAACATCAACACGTCTTGCTTTCTGAGGCCGGGCAGGACATGAAAAAAAGCTGATTGTAACTTTTTAATCTCGTAATTATGAGTTTTGAGATATAAACTCAAAATTGTTAGATTATTTACAGTTTTTCACCATATATAGAAAGGAAACACACCACTAACCAATTAACAGGCAAAATTACAATATTTTAACAAAGAACACAGAGACGCGAGATCTCGTTAACAAACACTAGAAAAATCTACATGAATCAGAACTGCTTGATTCTGGATAAATTGAGAATCACATATATTTGTTTAAAAATAGAGATGACGATTCTGAATAGACAACTAAACAAAATAACATAATTTACTAGAGCTTCAGACAAAATATTGACCGCTGCAGTCTATTTAAAAAATACTTAATTTTAATCACGTGTCTATTTTTAATAGATTTGAATGAATGATTCAACGACTCACTCATAGACTTCACTGGATGAATCAGTGTTTTTAAACAAATCTCTTGAATAAATGATTCAATGACAAATAGATTTTTTTTAACAGTCACTTGTCGCCACCTACTGGTGTAACGATGTAACTGCTCTCTCTGTATCAGCGGCGGCGCAGGTCTGAACGTTCACTGTGATCGCGCTCGTCAAAAACTGCACTGATCGCACTGAAACTAAACTAAATACTCATGACTCAAAACAATTAAAAAATGATAATAAAATAATTATTTTGTCTTTGCTGTGGTATGAAATTGGCATTAAGGATAACGTAATTCTACAGGTATTAACTATGAAGTCTTGATGACCCTAGACGACACCACAGCATCTCTACCAGAGCAGAAGAAGTTCAGGACACAGAGAGGAATAAATACAGATCTGTTTCTAATCATCATCTCATGCTGCCACTTACTGTCAGGAGAACTTGTCCAAAAAACATGATTAAGATCCTGAACAGTCGATCCAGCCACACATCACAGTCCCTGATGTCCTTTATCTCAGGTACCATAACCCTACGAAAGCCTCCGGAACAGTACGACATTTTCATGCAGGACAATTATTACGAATTCTAAGGCATAAACCAGCTCCAGACTACAGTTCAAAAGAAATTAATATTTTAACTCAGCAAGAATTCATTAAATTGATCAAAACTGACATTTATAATGTTACAGAAGATTCTATTTCAAATAAATGCTGTTCTTTTGAACTTTATTAATCAAAGAATCCTAAAAATTTAAGTGCATGACGGTTTCCACAAAAATATGAAGCCGATTTCAACATTGATAATAATCATAAATGTTTCTTGAGTATCAAATCAGCATATTAGAATGATTTCTGAAGGATCATGTGACACTGAAGACTGGAGTAATGATGCTGAAAATTCAGCTTTGATCACAGGAATAAATTACATTTTACTATATATTCGCATAGAAAAAAGCTGATTTACACTGGAATAATATTTCACTGTTTTTACTGTATTTCTGATCAAATAAATGAACACTTGGTGACTTTTTTAAAAAAAAATGTAGAATATTATAATTAATATAAATATATCTGATATATTATTTGGAAATATTATTTATCATTTATATTTATTTGTTTTGTTTTTTTCATTTCTCATCCATGCTATTTTTAATTCATATGCAACTGTTGTAATTATTTTGATTATTTTAATTACTTTTATGTAAAACACTTTGATTTGAAATGTGCTATAGAAATAAACTTGCCTTGCCTATATTTAAGTTATTTTTTGTTCTTTCTTACTCATTAAAAGTACCATCATATTACGGTTTATTCATTTATTTACTTATTTTAATCTAATTTATATTTATTTATTTTTTGTTTATTTACTAATTTATTTGATCATTTACTTTAATCAAATGTTTGATTATTTATTTTTCTCTTTTTTATTATTTATTTATATTTACATTTTATTACACTTTTTCTGTAAACATTTCCACATAAGTTTTGGTTCCTGGACCCCAGATTAAATCACGTCAGGATTGCTAAACCTACAAACAGTGAGTTTTTCACCACTAACAAGTCAATTTAATTGAGTTTTGCATGAGCTGAAAACTCATCACAGAACATCCTACGCTATAAAAGCCTCCTGAAATATGCAGGGAAAGACATCAGGCGTATCACAGCACTGGTTACTCATTTATCAGGACGCCCTCAGAGAACATACACAGAAGCAGCAGAATCCCACAAATACTCACAAATAAGAGTCCTCCTTCATGAAACGCTTCATTTCGTCCCTCTGATCCCTAATATCATGTTTATTGGGCAAGCACTGGAGCAGATACCACAGTACATGATGATAATAATTCATTACCAAGCTACACAAACTCACCATGGTGTTATTACCACCTGCACAAAACTACCGTACAGTGATGATATCATGGTACTCTGAGATATACCACGGTATTTACAGTTACTCTAACGCGAGGGTTTTCAAACTGGGGTGTGAAATAAATAAGAAAATAAATATTAAAAAAAAAAAGATCAAATATAAATAAGATTCAAATAAATAATGTATATTAAGTTAGATTAAAATAAATAGAAATTGATGAATATAAATAAGGAAAAAGTAGATTAAATAAATAAATAATACATTTAACAGTACATTCCTATAGTGAGTAGAAAAAATATTTAGTTTTGTTTATAAAAGATTTCAGGATCTAAAAAATTGGCAAATAAAGCACTGTGAGAGGAACATGGTAAAGCTACTGTACTTTGAGATTATACGTTATATATAATGAAATTCATTCACTGCTCCATAAGGAAGTACCATGGTACAGTCCAAAATAAACATGGCAGTACCATGATACCTGAAGTGTGAATTCACTTACAAAACGTTTCTGAAAGTACTACATATATACTATAGTACACAGAATTCAACACCATCATTACCTGATATATGAGGTACAGTCACAGTACTTTATTTTGAGGATTTTTCTTAATTAACGCGTCCACGTAAGCACTGGACCGCTGCATTTCTGCATTTTACCCCATAAATGACAACCGGCCTCGCCACACAACTCCGAACCGACACCAGCTCCGTGTCGCCTCCCTGCGACTGTGTGTTGTGAGGCCGGGGCGCGCGGGCAGGAGCGTCCGCTTGTCAGTTACTCGAGCTCGGGGATCCGACGCGGCCCGCACCGCCTACCTGTGTTATGGCGAGACAAACCCGCTTACACTTCACAGAACCTGCTGAATGTCAGCGTTACTCCCTTACCTTTGAACTTCAGGTCGTTTGCGGGCTCTAGGATGAGGATCTGCTCCAGTTTGGACATGTTTTTGGCCGGGAGGTGACGCTCGGTTCCGGAGGGCAGCTGACAGCAGCGCGGTCAATCCGAAACCTTCACTGAGTCACTCAGAGAGCGCGGCGCGGGAGTGCGCAGCGCGTTCCCACGTGTGCGCGCGTGTTCTTGGAAGAGCGCCATCGTTTTTTTAGCTAAACTCGATTTATTAGCAACATATTGGTAAAGAAATTCAATACAAGCTGTAATCTCTGCCCCGTGCACTCTGTACCCAAAACATTATCCCAGTTAAACGTTTGGAACGTCGAAATTATGACATAGTAAATCATAATTGAGAATAAAAGTCACAATTATGACATTAAAAGTAAAAATTATGGCATAATAAGTCATAATATTAAGTAATAATACGGCTTTTAAGGCATAATTTCGTAATTATGATTTAAAGCATGATTTATTTCTTTAAGTTTATAGTTTTTAATAGTTCTTGGCTTTGGTTTGCATGTTGTTATCTGTGTTACTCAAATACTTCCCATTTCCTTCCTCTTCTACTATAATAATATTTTTTCTCACATGTTCTACAACAGAATTTCAGTAAGTTGTGATTAATGTCATTGCATCATACAACATACATCTATCAAAGTTTAAAAATATGACTTAAAAGAACTGCATAATACAGACACAAAGCTAAAACACAGTTAAATGCCCAAAATATAGAGAAGACAAATTCTCCGTGACAGGACTTTTATTTTTTATTTATTTAGGAGGAAAAACTAATCAACTAATCAAATAATCAATTTAAATAAAAACATGGAAATGCTTACATACATTACAGCTTTCTTGTTTGTCAGATTATAAATAGATTTTAGGTATTGTTTAACTTCTGATAGCAAAATGAGAAATAATGGTTTATAATCACCATATTTACATGTATATTAAACTTTGCCGACAAAAGTAACAAATTAACCAAATAATATTCCTTATGGAATGACATAAGAAAATAAAATAAAATATTTTCAAAGAAAGTTGAAAGCTGGGCATAATATAAACTAATAACAAAAGAGCAAAAATCTAACCAAATTTTTTTTGAATAAGGACAACTCCAAAACAAATGGAAAAACGTTTCTGTATGTTGACCACAATGTCAAATATTTACTGGTGTGATATTTATAAATTACTTTAAAAGACATATATTTTACTTTATTTGTTAATGAAATATTTATGAGCTCATTTCCACATCAAACTATCGACAGGACTTTTATTTGCGAAGCCGCTGCTGTACGTCATCACGCTGCTCTTGCGTCATCACGCTGCGTCGCCTGCAGTCCGTACACATGTGAGCAGAAGACTCTGGTAAGCTCAATATTACACGCTGTTTATTCGTCAGATTTTCTTGCATGATTGTCAGTGATCGAGTGACTCGATGCTTCAGTTATTAAGCGATTGTCGCTCGTATTTTTATCAATTATTTGCACGTGTTTATTGATTGTAACAGAACAGTACCATGGTAATAATAACACAATTACCATAGTAGATTAGTGGTATTCTATGAAATAATACCGTGGACATGCATTAAAATACCGTTTTACACACTATATATCAAAGTACTGTGTCACATTACTAAAAAAATCATGCTTTGGTAAATCTAAATTAATTATGACACAAAAATCATAATTATGGCATAAAATGTCGAGATGTGGACATTCTAAGTCAAAATTTTTACTTACCATGACTTTTATGTCATAAATATGACATTTTGTGTGCCATAATTGACTTTTTGTTTCATAAATATGACTTTTTGTGTGCCATAATTGACTTTTGTTTCAGAAATATGACTATAATTGACTTTTTGTTTCAGAAATATGACTTTTTGTGTGCCATAATTGACTTTTATGTCATAAATATGACATTTTGTGTGCCATAATTGACTTTTGTTTCAGAAATATGACCATAATTGACTTTTGTTTCAGAAATATGACTTTTTGTGTGCCATAATTGACTTTTTGTGTTTCATAAATTTGACTTTTTGTGTGCCATAATTTACTTTTATGTCATAAATATGACATTTTGTGTGCCGTAATTGACTTTTTGTTTCATAAATATGACTTTTTGTGTGCTATAATTGACTTTTTGTTTCATAAATATGACTTTTTGTGTGCCATAATTGACTTTTTGTTTCAGAAATGACTTTTTGTGTGCCATAATTGACTTTTTGTTTCATAAATATGACTTTTTGTGTGCCATAATTGACTTTTATGTCATAAATATGACTTTTTGTGTGCTATAATTGACTTTTTGTTTCATAAATATGACTTAGTATGTCATATTTTCAACTTTTTTGTCTCATAATTATTATTTACAAAAGCATTTTTTTCTGATGTGGCAGAAATGTGCTTCCAGAAAGTGTGTTTTTGGACATTTATTACCATAATGATCATGTAAATATCACACCATATGAATATGGTCATTTAAATATTTGTTTAATATCAAAAAGATGATTCCATATTAATGCCGTCATAATCCGCTGTAAGGAAGAACGATGTTTCCTCGGATAATAATCGTGTGTTTTTAGATCAAGGTGATGTTGGAGAAGATGGAAGCCAAAGGTCAAAGGTCAGCTAACGGTGGACAGAAGGGTCATAAGCGGCAGGTTCAGGGGACGAAGAAACCTCGGCTGGACGGCACGACGGTCGGCTACTTCCGGCGCGTGAGTGACCGACTGAAGGAGGGATTCACGGAGGAGGAGGAGAAAGGTGAGGCTGAAGTCCGGCAGAATCGCCCTGCTGATGATCACGTGACCTGTGGAAGTGAGTCAGGTGTGTGTTTGTGTGTCCAGGTGTGTTTGTGCACAATGTGCTGTCGGAGGTGAAGGGCAAAGCCGCGCTCGTGGCCGCGGATATGACCGGCAGTCTGGTGCTGGAGAAGCTGCTGCCGCTGGCCAGTCCCGCTCAGGTGGCGGAAGTGCTGGCAGAGCTGGGTGGAGAGACGGGGTCAGAGTTCAGAGGCGTGGCGTGCGATCAGTGCGGAGGTCACGTGATGGAGAGCGCGGTGAGGCAGGCTCACAGGTGGACAGGTGAGACGCAGTGAAGAAGCTGCTGGTTTTGTTTCTGTGAGCACAATCATCATCATCTCATGTTCTTCTGCAGAGGAGGATCCTGCGCAGGAGGAGTCTGACGCCACAGAGGCCGGTGAGGAGCATTGTGGGATGCTGGAGGCTCAGGTGCAGCGTCTGTGTGGAGTCGTCAGGGAGAACATCGTGCAGTTCGCCAAGGATCCGTACGGATCGCACGTGCTCCGGACGCTCGTACAGGTGCTGAGCGGCTGCTTGACCCGAGAAGCTCCCGGCGCTCAGAAAGGTCAGAATCCGCACCGGACGCTCCGCTGTCTCTCCAGTGTGTGAGTCTTACTGTCTCAGATCAGCTCAGTTTCATCCCGTTTCATTCGTTTTCAGCCAAGAAGAACAAGACCTGTGAAGGTGAGATGATGGAGTTTGAGATTCCCACATCGTTCTGGTGGGAGCTGAAGCATCTGGCCGACTGTCTGATGGAAAACATCAAGGGTAATGACGTTTTCCTATTAAAACATGCGTAAAACATCCGGCCCGAACCTGAGGATGATGAACTGTGGTCTCGATATTTCTTTAGTAAAATGTGATCAACATTACGAGTGATTCTGTCGGAAGAATGAATGACATCCGTGAGATTTCTCCTGATAACTGGATGAAATGTTCAAAGGTTTAATATCTCACAGGATCTGTAAATTGTATAAATAAATATGTGGTTAATTATTATAAATTGAATTAATTTAGTAAATTCTGTTATTTTTACCGATCATTTTACACCGTTTCAAAGTTATTTTACTATCATTAATATATAATTTTAGCTAAAGTTTTATTTGTTTGTCATTTTTATTAGCTTTTGTTTTTTAATGTCTACACAGTTTTTATTAATTTTTATTTCAGTTTTAGTTATTTTATTACATCAAGCCTGTTTGTTTTTATTTTAGTCTTATTAATATTTTGAATTGCCTTTTTTCAGTTTTATTTTTCATGTAAATTTTTAGTTTATTTTGTAGTACTTTCTTTGTGCTTTTGTCATTTTATTAGTTGTTGTTGTTTTTTTAAACTATTGCTATTTGTTTCATTTCAGTTTTAGTTTTTAATTATTTCCTCTTAAATTTCTTATTTGCCAAATGGAAACATTTTTAATTTTCATTTAGTTCAACATTTCAAGTAATATTTACATTTTATTTTATTTCAGCTTTATTTCAATCAACAGAAATGTTTTAATAATTGTAATTTTAGTTAACAGATAATCATAATCGAATTATGATAATATTTCACTTAACATTTATTTTATTTCTACTAACAAATGTTCTATATGGTTTTATTAAAGGTTTAGTTCACCCAAAAATGAAAATAATGTCATTTATTACTCTCCCTCATGTCGTTCCACACCCGTAAGACCACAAGAACACAAATTAAGATATTTTTGATGAAATCCGATGGCTCCTGCATAGCCAGCAATGACATTTCCTCTCTCAAGATCCATAAATGTACTAAAAACATATTTAAATCAGTTCATGTGAGTACAGTGCTTCCTGAAGCAGTGTTTTGAAATCGGCCATCACTAAATAAGTCGTTATTTTGTTTTTTTGGCGCACCAAAATATTCTCGTGGCTTTATAATATTAATATTGAACCACTGTACTCACATGATCTGATTTAAATATGTTTTTAGTACATTAATGGATCTTGAGAGAGGAAATGTCATTGCTGGCTATGCAGGCCTCGTCGGATTTCATCAAAAATATCTTAATTTGTGTTCTGAAAATGAATGAAGGTCTTACAGGTGTGGAACGACATGAGGGAGAGTAATTAATGACATTATTTTCATTTTTGGGTGAACTAACCCTTTAACAGCCCTGCACTATATTTCTATATTTTCTACATTATAATTTCATTGATGTTCAAGTTTATAACGTTGGTTTCTTCAGTCTGCGTGTCGAACACGAGCGCCTGCGCGGCTCTTCAGACGCTGCTGACCGTGTGTCACCGGAAGAGACCCATACTGTGCAAGAAGCTCAACAAGGGCATCATGGGATACCTGACGTCACTCAGCTCGGCTCCTGGAGTCAGGTGAGGAAGATGATGGAGCGATAGATGGATGTTGAGTGCCGAACCGTAACTCTGTTTCTGCTTCAGTCCGCTGCTGGTGTTCATGAAGGACCCGTCCGACAGTCATCTCCTCCAGACCGTCTTCAAGTTCTCCCATAAAGCTCTGCTGCGTGACGTCTACAGGAACCACCTGAGATCGCAGCTGATGCCTCTGGCTCTTCATCCCATCGCACACTTCCCCGTCCAGAGCCTGATCGCAGCGTCCGCCCCCTTCAGACTGGTGCGCCTCCTTCACTAGTGCTTCACATCTTCTGTCGTCATCATGTGACTCTTATTTCCCTCTGCTCAGTTCCTGAAGATCTTCGACGAGTTGATGGAGGGGTTCGAGGCCATTCTCGCCGCGGGTAACCTAGGGGTCGTAGTGCAGATGGCGGAGAGCTGCGCGCAGTGGGAGGACAGGCAGAGCGTGCTGCTGCAGCGCCTCCTGCAGGTCCGGATGAATTATGGCACTGATCTCTAACTGTAATGAACAGATTTCTGGATTTAGTGCCGCATTTTCAGATATCACCCTTCATGCAGTGTGTAATGGAGAATGTAAAAGCAGAAGACTGAAATGCATCTCTTTATCAGTGTTGTTATTGTTAACTAGAACCATAAAAACATTTTGCTTGGTTAAAATGATAAACGTGTGCATAAAAACTTAAAGTATTGTTTATTTGAGCATGCCATTTTTCCTCTTGAATTGTTGGCAGTAAGTAATATGCTGGTATTCTAACTTCATGTCCCATCAGGCCTTTCACTGCAGTGAGCCAGCGTCGCTGCAAGTTTCCTGTCTGCCTCTCTTCCTGTCCTTCCTGGCGTATGAAGTGTACTACCACACCGAACCAGCAGAGGGCGCCGCAGTCACACAGGTGCTGCTCAATCACTCGCTCTGAAGGGCTCAGTCTGTGTTGTGCAGAACAGCAGCACCAGATACTCTATCCCATAATGCAATGCGTATTTGACTTGACCTTCCCTTTCCAGTGTGGCAAATGAACCAGAAGTAACATCAACCAGACTGACTGGATAACTGATCGATTTACACACAAAATAAATATTATTTTTAGGTTGAACTAGATGATTCTGCACAGCAATGACATCATGATATTTTGATTTTCTGTCATGCATATATTCTGATATGAAAAAAGAGGAATTTTGCATCAGATTACTTGAAAAAAATAGCGTATCTGAAGTTTATCTGCATTGAAAATAATTTTTTAAAGCTTTAAAATGCCCTTTTTCATCTTTCTTGAGTTTGAACTTTCCTTTTATATTTATTGTGATTATTATTAAACATATAAAAGATGTAATGTTAGTATACTGTAAAATGAGAACTATATTTAAACAAAATAGTACAAATATTTTAATTTTATAGTAAAACTGTAAATCCAGTAGTATGCAGTACGCAGGTGTCATGCTCTGTCTCTGTTGTCAGTCAGTAGTATGCAGTACGCAGGTGTCATGCTCTGTCTCTGTTGTCAGTCAGAAGTGTAGTATGCAGTATGCAGGTGTCATGCTCTGTCTCTGTTGTCAGTCAGAAGTGTAGTATGCAGTATGCAGGTGTCATGCTCTGTCTCTGTTGTCAGTCAGAAGTGTAGTATGCAGTATGCAGGTGTCATGCTCTGTCTCTGTTGTCAGTCAGTAGTGTAGTATGCAGTATGCAGGTGTCATGCTCTGTCTCTGTTGTCAGTCAGTAGTGTAGTATGCAGTATGCAGGTGTCATGCTCTGTCTCTGTTGTCAGTCAGAAGTGTAGTATGCAGTATGCAGGTGTCATGCTCTGTCTCTGTTGTCAGTCAGAAGTGTAGTATGCAGTATGCAGGTGTCATGCTCTGTCTCTGTTGTCAGTCAGTAGTATGCAGTATGCAGGTGTCATGCTCTGTCTCTGTTGTCAGTCAGTAGTATGCAGTACGCAGGTGTCATGCTCTGTCTCTGTTGTCAGTCAGTAGTGTAGTATGCAGTATGCAGGTGTCATGCTCTGTCTCTGTTGTCAGTCAGAAGTGTAGTATGAAGTATGCAGGTGTCATGCTCTGTCTCTGTTGTCAGTCAGAAGTGTAGTATGCAGTATGCAGGTGTCATGCTCTGTCTCTGTTGTCAGTCAGAAGTGTAGTATGCAGTATGCAGGTGTCATGCTCTGTCTCTGTTGTCAGTCAGAAGTGTAGTATGCAGTATGCAGGTGTCATGCTCTGTCTCTGTTGTCAGTCAGTAGTATGCAGTATGCAGGTGTCATGCTCTGTCTCTGTTGTCAGTCAGTAGTATGCAGTACGCAGGTGTCATGCTCTCTCTGTTGTCAGTCAGTAGTGTAGTATGCAGTATGCAGGTGTCATGCTCTGTCTCTGTTGTCAGTCAGAAGTGTAGTATGAAGTATGCAGGTGTCATGCTCTGTCTCTGTTGTCAGTCAGAAGTGTAGTATGCAGTATGCAGGTGTCATGCTCTGTCTCTGTTGTCAGTCAGAAGTGTAGTATGCAGTATGCAGGTGTCATGCTCTGTCTCTGTTGTCAGTCAGAAGTGTAGTATGCAGTATGCAGGTGTCATGCTCTGTCTCTGTTGTCAGTCAGTAGTATGCAGTACGCAGGTGTCATGCTCTGTCTCTGTTGTCAGTCAGTAGTATGCAGTACGCAGGTGTCATGCTCTGTCTCTGTTGTCAGTCAGTAGTGTAGTATGCAGTATGCAGGTGTCATGCTCTGTCTCTGTTGTCAGTCAGTAGTGTAGTATGCAGTATGCAGGTGTCATGCTCTGTCTCTGTTGTCAGTCAGTAGTATGCAGTATGCAGGTGTCATGCTCTGTCTCTGTTGTCAGTCAGTAGCATAGTACGCAGGTGTCATGCTCTGTCTCTGTTGTCAGTCAGAAGTGTAGTATGAAGTATGCAGGTGTCATGCTCTGTCTCTGTTGTCAGTCAGAAGTGCAGTATGCAGGTGTCATGCTCTGTCTCTGTTGTCAGTCAGAAGTGTAGTATGCAGTATGCAGGTGTCATGCTCTGTCTCTGTTGTCAGTCAGTAGTGTAGTATGCAGTATGCAGGTGTCATGCTCTGTCTCTGTTGTCAGTCAGTAGTGTAGTATGCAGTATGCAGGTGTCATGCTCTGTCTCTGTTGTCAGTCAGTAGCATAGTATGCAGTACGCAGGTGTCATGCTCTGTCTCTGTTGTCAGTCAGTAGTGTAGTATGCAGTATGCAGGTGTCATGCTCTGTCTCTGTTGTCAGTCAGTAGTGTAGTATGCAGTACGCAGGTGTCATGCTCTGTCTCTGTTGTCAGTCAGTAGTGTAGTATGCAGTATGCAGGTGTCATGCTCTGTCTCTGTTGTCAGTCAGTAGCATAGTATGCAGTACGCAGGTGTCATGCTCTGTCTCTGTTGTCAGTCAGTAGCATAGTATGCAGTACGCAGGTGTCATGCTCTGTCTCTGTTGTCAGTCAGTAGTGTAGTATGCAGTATTGTAGCGATGTACAGTTATTAATCAATTTATGGATGAAATATGAATATCATAATTCAGAAAGCTTTATGACGTTCATATATCGACCCAACGGGGAATTAAACATATATGGTGAATTAACTACAACGAATTATAATCAATCACATATATGATTAGTTCTGGTTGAATAATTATGTGGAAAACTATCAGTTCGTCCACCGAAACGGACAATTATCCACAGATTATCATGACAGAAATGTTATTCTCGGGCCGGGAGACTAACTTTCTATCATAGCCTTCAAATATAGAGCAAGGATATTAGAATCAGAACGTTAAAGTGACTCGGTTGTTGCTAAAATGAGCAAGTGAACAAAAAGCATGGATAAAATGAGTTTAATATACGAAACGGGTAATACACAGGTTATACGGCTAAATGGACACAAGTAAATACAAATACATACAAAGTAGAGGGAAAGGCAGAAACGAAAGAGATGATCAAAGCAGGTCAAATTGCAACAGTTCACCTTTAAGAGCCAGCAAGGAAACTCAGTATTTAAGATCGTAAAGACGTTATACTTGCATAGGTTAGTCAGGGTGCTTGGAGTTTCGGAGCGCTCGGTTTGATAGTTGCTTCTTCTTCCGGAGGTTGTTTCGGCGAAGTTTCAAACGAAGGTTTAACTGTTGTAATATGACCGGAAAATAAAGAAGAGAGTCCGTCTTGACGGCAGGAACTCGTGCAGAAAACTTGTGCCACCAAAAGACGCGTGTCATGGTGTTTTAAAGACAACAGACCAGAACGCCTTCTTGATAACGTCCTCCAATGCTAGCGTTGCGATTTGGCGGGTTTCCACATTCCTTTGTCCTGTCTCCCGAATAAATTTATGGTATGTTGAATCAGTGCATTTCCTTCATAGTATTATTAAACATTGAACGATGCATTTGGCAGAAATGTAACGTACATGAGTGAATAGCTCGGATTCACAGCTTTACGGAGAGATCAAACTCGACAGGTGTCTCTCGTCATATAAAGAAGATACACTTTACACTCTATTACTATCGTTTAACATGAAAACTAACCTACTACAGTCAATTCTACGATTCTACACTAGTAACACATACATGCAGCGAGCACTACAATGGCAGGTACATTCATATTTGCAGGTATAATATTTGTGTATACAGTCTTTGTATGTGAGTGTGTGTCTGTGGGTGCGTGCGTGTATTTTCTCTTTTTATGACCGTTTGGAATTCGGGCCTGTCTTTCGAAACCCGATCCGTGGCGTTCGCATCTCCTTTGAAGTCACAGAGGAGAGGTTTGGGACTTATCGAAATAGTCATAAAAAGAAGGTCTCGTGATCCATTAGTGTCTGCCGGGCCGGAATCGATGTAAGATTTACGAACCAAAGTTCCGTGAATTGAGGCTTAAACACAGTTTATGGTGGGACATGCTCATCCTTGAGACTGTGCAGACCCTACAGTATGCAGGTGATATGCTCTGTCTCTTGTCAGTCAGTAGTGTAGTATGCAGTATGCAGGTGTCATGCTCTGTCTCTGTTGTCAGTCAGTAGTGTAGTATGCAGGTGTCATGCTCTGTCTGTTGTCAGTCAGTAGTGTAGTATGCTGTACGCAGGTGTCATGCTCTGTCTCTGTTGTCAGTCAGTAGTGTAGTATGCAGTATGCAGGTGTCATGCTCTGTCTCTGTTGTCAGTCAGTAGTGTAGTATGCAGTACGCAGGTGTCATGCTCTGTCTCTGTTGTCAGTCAGTAGTGTAGTATGCAGTATGCAGGTGTCATGCTCTGTCTCTGTTGTCAGTCAGTAGTGTAGTATGCAGTATGCAGGTGTCATGCTCTGTCTCTGTTGTCAGTCAGTAGTGTAGTATGCAGTACGCAGGTGTCATGCTCTGTCTGTTGTCAGTCAGTAGTATGCAGTACGCAGGTGTCATGCTCTGTTGTCAGTCAGTAGTGTAGTATGCAGTACGCAGGTGTCATGCTCTGTTGTCAGTCAGTAGTGTAGTATGCAGTATGCAGGTGATATGCTCTGTCTCTTGTCAGTCAGTAGTGTAGTATGCAGTATGCAGGTGTCATGCTCTGTCTCTGTTGTCAGTCAGTAGTGTAGTATGCAGGTGTCATGCTCTGTCTGTTGTCAGTCAGTAGTATGCAGTACGCAGGTGTCATGCTCTGTCTGTTGTCAGTCAGTAGTGTAGTATGCAGTACGCAGGTGTCATGCTCTGTCTGTTGTCAGTCAGTAGTGTAGTATGCAGTACGCAGGTGTCATGCTCTGTCTCTGTTGTCAGTCAGTAGTGTAGTATGCAGTACGCAGGTGTCATGCTCTGTCTCTGTTGTCAGTCAGTAGTGTAGTATGCAGTATGCAGGTGTCATGCTCTGTCTCTGTTGTCAGTCAGTAGTGTAGTATGCAGTACGCAGGTGTCATGCTCTGTCTCTGTTGTCAGTCAGTAGTGTAGTATGCAGTACGCAGGTGTCATGCTCTGTTGTCAGTCAGTAGTGTAGTATGCAGGTGTCATGCTCTGTCTCTGTTGTCAGTCAGTAGCGTAGTATGCAGTACGCAGGTGTCATGCTCTGTCTGTTGTCAGTCAGTAGTGTAGTATGCAGTATGCAGGTGTCATGCTCTGTCTCTGTTGTCAGTCAGTAGCGTAGTATGCAGTACGCAGGTGTCATGCTCTGTCTCTGTTGTCAGTCAGTAGTGTAGTATGCAGTATGCAGGTGTCATGCTCAGTCTCTGTTGTCAGTCAGTAGTGTAGTATGCAGTACGCAGGTGTCATGCTCTGTCTCTGTTGTCAGTCAGTAGTGTAGTACACAGTACGCAGGTGTCATGCTCTGTCTCTGTTGTCAGTCAGTAGTGTAGTACGCAGAACGCAGGTGTCATGCTCTGTCTCTGTTGTCAGTCAGTAGTGTAGTATGGAGTATGCAGGTGTCATGCTCTGTCTCTGTTGTCAGTCAGTAGTGTAGTACGCAGGTGTCATGCTCTCTCTCTGTTGTCAGTCAGTAGTGTAGTACGCAGAACGCAGGTGTCATGCTCTGACTGTGTTGTCAGTCAGTAGTGTAGTACGCAGTACGCAGGTGTCATGCTCTGTCTCTGTTGTCAGTCAGTAGTGTAGTACGCAGAACGCAGGTGTCATGCTGTCTCTGTTGTCAGTCAGTAGTGTAGTATGCAGTACGCAGGTGTCATGCTCTGTCTCTGTTGTCAGTCAGTAGTGTAGTATGCAGTACGCAGGTGTCATGCTCTGTCTCTGTTGTCAGTCAGTAGTGTAGTATGCAGTACGCAGGTGTCATGCTCTGTCTCTGTTGTCAGTCAGTAGTGTAGTACGCAGGTGTCATGCTCTCTCTCTGTTGTCAGTCAGTAGTGTAGTACGCAGAACGCAGGTGTCATGCTCTGACTGTGTTGTCAGTCAGTAGTGTAGTACGCAGTACGCAGGTGTCATGCTCTGTCTCTGTTGTCAGTCAGTAGTGTAGTACGCAGAACGCAGTTGTCATGCTGTCTCTGTTGTCAGTCAGTAGTGTAGTATGCAGTACGCAGGTGTCATGCTCTGTCTCTGTTGTCAGTCAGTAGTGTAGTATGCAGTACGCAGGTGTCATGCTCTGTCTCTGTTGTCAGTCAGTAGTGTAGTATGCAGTACGCAGGTGTCATGCTCTGTCTCTGTTGTCAGTCAGTAGTGTAGTATGCAGTACGCAGGTGTCATGCTCTGTCTCTGTTGTCAGTCAGTAGTGTAGTATGCAGTACGCATGTGTCATGCTCTGACTCTGTTGTCAGTCAGTAGTGTAGTATGCAGTATGCAGGTGTCATGCTCTGTCTCTGTTGTCAGTCAGTAGTGTAGTATGCAGTACGCAGGTGTCATGCTCTGACTCTGTTGTCAGTCAGTAGTGTAGTATGCAGTACGCAGGTGTCATGCTCTGTCTCTGTTGTCAGTCAGTAGCGTAGTATGCAGTACGCAGGTGTCATGCTCTGTCTCTGTTGTCAGTCAGTAGTGTAGTATGCAGTACGCAGGTGTCATGCTTTGTCTGTTGTCAGTCAGTAGTGTAGTATGCAGGTGTCATGCTCAGTCTCTGTTGTCAGTCAGTAGCGTAGTATGCAGTATGCAGGTGTCATGCTCTGTCTCTTGTCAGTCAGTAGTGTAGTATGCAGTATGCAGGTGTCATGCTCTGTCTCTGTTGTCAGTCAGTAGTGTAGTATGCAGTACGCAGGTGTCATGTTCTGTCTCTGTTGTCAGTCAGTAGTGTAGTATGCAGTACGCAGGTGTCATGCTCTGACTCTGTTGTCAGTCAGTAGTGTAGTATGCAGTATGCAGGTGTCATGCTCTGTCTCTGTTGTCAGTCAGTAGTGTAGTATGCAGTACGCAGGTGTCATGCTCTGTCTCTGTTGTCAGTCAGTAGTGTAGTATGCAGTATGCAGGTGTCATGCTCTGTCTCTGTTGTCAGTCAGTAGTGTAGTATGCAGGTGTCATGCTCTGTCTCTGTTGTCAGTCAGTAGTGCAGTATGCAGTACGCAGGTGTCATGCTCTGTCTCTGTTGTCAGTCAGTAGCGTAGTATGCAGTACGCAGGTGTCATGCTCTGTCTCTGTTGTCAGTCAGTAGCGTAGTATGCAGTACGCAGGTGTCATGCTCTGTCTCTGTTGTCAGTCAGTAGCGTAGTATGCAGTACGCAGGTGTCATGCTCTGTCTCTGTTTTCAGTCAGTAGTGTAGTATGCAGTATGCAGGTGTCATGCTCTGTCTCTGTTGTCAGTCAGTAGTGTAGTATGCAGTATGCAGGTGTCATGCTCTGTCTCTGTTGTCAGTCAGTAGTATGCAGTATGCAGGTGTCATGCTCTGTCTCTGTTGTCAGTCAGTAGCATAGTACGCAGGTGTCATGCTCTGTCTCTGTTGTCAGTCAGAAGTGTAGTATGCAGTATGCAGGTGTCATGCTCTGTCTCTGTTGTCAGTCAGAAGTGTAGTATGCAGTATGCAGGTGTCATGCTCTGTCTCTGTTGTCAGTCAGTAGTGTAGTATGCAGTATGCAGGTGTCATGCTCTGTCTCTGTTGTCAGTCAGTAGTGTAGTATGCAGTATGCAGGTGTCATGCTCTGTCTCTGTTGTCAGTCAGTAGCATAGTATGCAGTACGCAGGTGTCATGCTCTGTCTCTGTTGTCAGTCAGTAGCATAGTACGCAGGTGTCATGCTCTGTCTCTGTTGTCAGTCAGAAGTGTAGTATGCAGTATGCAGGTGTCATGCTCTGTCTCTGTTGTCAGTCAGTAGTGTAGTATGCAGTATGCAGGTGTCATGCTCTGTCTCTGTTGTCAGTCAGTAGTGTAGTATGCAGTATGCAGGTGTCATGCTCTGTCTCTGTTGTCAGTCAGTAGTATGCAGTATGCAGGTGTCATGCTCTGTCTCTGTTGTCAGTCAGTAGCATAGTACGCAGGTGTCATGCTCTGTCTCTGTTGTCAGTCAGAAGTGTAGTATGCAGTATGCAGGTGTCATGCTCTGTCTCTGTTGTCAGTCAGAAGTGTAGTATGCAGTATGCAGGTGTCATGCTCTGTCTCTGTTGTCAGTCAGTAGTGTAGTATGCAGTATGCAGGTGTCATGCTCTGTCTCTGTTGTCAGTCAGTAGTGTAGTATGCAGTATGCAGGTGTCATGCTCTGTCTCTGTTGTCAGTCAGTAGCATAGTATGCAGTACGCAGGTGTCATGCTCTGTCTCTGTTGTCAGTCAGTAGCATAGTATGCAGTACGCAGGTGTCATGCTCTGTCTCTGTTGTCAGTCAGTAGTGTAGTATGCAGTATGCAGGTGATATGCTCTGTCTCTTGTCAGTCAGTAGTGTAGTATGCAGTATGCAGGTGTCATGCTCTGTCTCTGTTGTCAGTCAGTAGTGTAGTATGCAGGTGTCATGCTCTGTCTGTTGTCAGTCAGTAGTGTAGTATGCTGTACGCAGGTGTCATGCTCTGTCTCTGTTGTCAGTCAGTAGTGTAGTATGCAGTACGCAGGTGTCATGCTCTGTCTCTGTTGTCAGTCAGTAGTGTAGTATGCAGTATGCAGGTGTCATGCTCTGTCTCTGTTGTCAGTAGTGTAGTATGCAGTATGCAGGTGTCATGCTCTGTCTCTGTTGTCAGTCAGTAGTGTAGTATGCAGTACGCAGGTGTCATGCTCTGACTCTGTTGTCAGTCAGTAGTGCAGTATGCAGTACGCAGGTGATATGCTCTGTCACTTGTCAGTCAGTAGTGTAGTATGCAGTATGCAGGTGTCATGCTCTGTCTCTGTTGTCAGTCAGTAGTGTAGTATGCTGTACGCAGGTGTCATGCTCTGTCTCTGTTGTCAGTCAGTAGTGTAGTATGCAGTACGCAGGTGTCATGCTCTGTCTCTGTTGTCAGTCAGTAGTGTAGTATGCAGTATGCAGGTGTCATGCTCTGTCTCTGTTGTCAGTCAGTAGTGTAGTATGCAGTACGCATGTGTCATGCTCTGACTCTGTTGTCAGTCAGTAGTGTAGTATGCAGTACGCAGGTGTCATGCTCTGACTCTGTTGTCAGTCAGTAGTGTAGTATGCAGTACGCAGGTGTCATGCTCTGTCTCTGTTGTCAGTCAGTAGCGTAGTATGCAGTATGCAGGTGTCATGCTCTGTCTCTGTTGTCAGTCAGTAGCATAGTACGCAGGTGTCATGCTCTGTCTCTGTTGTCAGTCAGTAGTGTAGTATGCAGTACGCAGGTGTCATGCTCTGTCTCTGTTGTCAGTCAGTAGTGTAGTATGCAGTACGCAGGTGTCATGCTCTGTCTCTGTTGTCAGTCAGTAGTGTAGTATGCAGTATGCAGGTGTCATGCTCTGTCTCTGTTGTCAGTCAGTAGAGTAGTATGCAGTACGCAGGTGTCATGCTCTGTCTCTGTTGTCAGTCAGTAGTGTAGTATGCAGTACGCAGGTGTCATGCTCTGTCTCTGTTGTCAGTCAGTAGTGTAGTATGCAGTATGCAGGTGTCATGCTCTGTCTCTGTTGTCAGTCAGTAGTGTAGTATGCAGTACGCAGGTGTCATGCTCTGTCTCTGTTGTCAGTCAGTAGTGTAGTATGCAGTACGCAGGTGTCATGCTCTGTCTCTGTTGTCAGTCAGTAGTGTAGTATGCAGTACGCAGGTGTCATGCTCTGTCTCTGTTGTCAGTCAGTAGTGTAGTATGCAGTACGCAGGTGTCATGCTCTGTCTCTGTTGTCAGTCAGTAGTGTAGTATGCAGTATGCAGGTGTCATGCTCTGTCTCTGTTGTCAGTCAGTAGTGTAGTATGCAGTATGCAGGTGTCATGCTCTGTCTCTGTTGTCAGTCAGTAGTGTAGTATGCAGTACGCAGGTGTCATGCTCTGTCTCTGTTGTCAGTCAGTAGTGTAGTATGCAGTACGCAGGTGTCATGCTCTGTCTCTGTTGTCAGTCAGTAGTGTAGTATGCAGTATGCAGGTGTCATGCTCTGTCTCTGTTGTCAGTCAGTAGTGTAGTATGCAGTACGCAGGTGTCATGCTCTGTCTCTGTTGTCAGTCAGTAGTGTAGTATGCAGTATGCAGGTGTCATGCTCTGTCTCTGTTGTCAGTCAGTAGTGTAGTATGCAGTACGCAGGTGTCATGCTCTGTCTCTGTTGTCAGTCAGTAGTGTAGTATGCAGTACGCAGGTGTCATGCTCTGACTCTGTTGTCAGTCAGTAGTGTAGTATGCAGTACGCAGGTGTCATGCTCTGTCTCTGTTGTCAGTCAGTAGTGTAGTATGCAGTACGCAGGTGTCATGCTCTGTCTCTGTTGTCAGTCAGTAGTGTAGTATGCAGTACGCAGGTGTCATGCTCTGTCTCTGTTGTCAGTCAGTAGTGTAGTATGCAGTACGCAGGTGTCATGCTCTGTCTCTGTTGTCAGTCAGTAGTGTAGTATGCAGTATGCAGGTGTCATGCTCTGTCTCTGTTGTCAGTCAGTAGTGTAGTATGCAGTACGCAGGTGTCATGCTCTGTCTCTGTTGTCAGTCAGTAGTGTAGTATGCAGTATGCAGGTGTCATGCTCTGTCTCTGTTGTCAGTCAGTAGTGTAGTATGCACTACGCAGGTGTCATGCTCTGTCTCTGTTGTCAGTCAGTAGTGTAGTATGCAGTATGCAGGTGTCATGCTCTGTCTCTGTTGTCAGTCAGTAGCGTAGTATGCAATACGCAGGTGTCATGCTCTGTCTCTGTTGTCAGTCAGTAGTGTAGTATGCAGTATGCAGGTGTCATGCTCTGTCTCTGTTGTCAGTCAGTAGTGTAGTATGCAGTACGCAGGTGTCATGCTCTGTCTCTGTTGTCAGTCAGTGTCATGCTATGTCTCTGTTGTCAGTCAGTAGTGTAGTATGCAGTACGCAGGTGTCATGCTCTGTCTCTGTTGTCAGTCAGTAGTGTAGTATGCAGTACGCAGGTGTCATGCTCTGTCTCTGTTGTCAGTCAGTAGTGTAGTATGCAGTATGCAGGTGTCATGCTCTGTCTCTGTTGTCAGTCAGTAGTGTAGTATGCAGTACGCAGGTGTCATGCTCTGTCTCTGTTGTCAGTCAGTAGTGTAGTATGCAGTATGCAGGTGTCATGCTCTGTCTCTGTTGTCAGTCAGTAGTGTAGTATGCAGTACGCAGGTGTCATGCTCTGTCTCTGTTGTCAGTCAGTAGTGTAGTATGCAGTACGCAGGTGTCATGCTCTGTCTCTGTTGTCAGTCAGTAGTGTAGTATGCAGTACGCAGGTGTCATGCTCTGTCTCTGTTGTCAGTCAGTAGTGTAGTATGCAGTACGCAGGTGTCATGCTCTGTCTCTGTTGTCAGTCAGTAGTGTAGTATGCAGTACGCATGTGTCATGCTCTGTCTCTGTTGTCAGTCAGTAGTGTAGTATGCAGTACGCAGGTGTCATGCTCTGTCTCTGTTGTCAGTCAGTAGTGTAGTATGCAGTACGCAGGTGTCATGCTCTGTCTCTGTTGTCAGTCAGTAGTGTAGTATGCAGTATGCAGGTGTCATGCTCTGTCTCTGTTGTCAGTCAGTAGTGTAGTATGCAGTACGCAGGTGTCATGCTCTGTCTCTGTTGTCAGTCAGTAGTGTAGTATGCAGTATGCAGGTGTCATGCTCTGTCTCTGTTGTCAGTCAGTAGTGTAGTATGCAGTACGCAGGTGTCATGCTCTGTCTCTGTTGTCAGTCAGTAGTGTAGTATGCAGTATGCAGGTGTCATGCTCTGTCTCTGTTGTCAGTCAGTAGTGTAGTATGCAATACGCAGGTGTCATGCTCTGTCTCTGTTGTCAGTCAGTAGTGTAGTGTGCAGTATGCAGGTGTCATGCTCTGTCTCTGTTGTCAGTCAGTAGTGTAGTATGCAATACGCAGGTGTCATGCTCTGTCTCTGTTGTCAGTCAGTAGTGTAGTGTGCAGTATGCAGGTGTCATGCTCTGTCTCTGTTGTCAGTCAGTAGTGTAGTATGCAGTATGCAGGTGTCATGCTCTGTCTCTGTTGTCAGTCAGTAGTGTAGTATGCAATACGCAGGTGTCATGCTCTGTCTCTGTTGTCAGTCAGTAGTGTAGTGTGCAGTATGCAGGTGTCATGCTCTGTCTCTGTTGTCAGTCAGTAGTGTAGTGTGCAGTACGCAGGTGTCATGCTCTGTCTCTGTTGTCAGTCAGTAGTGTAGTATGCAATACGCAGGTGTCATGCTCTGTCTCTGTTGTCAGTCAGTAGTGTAGTATGCAGTATGCAGGTGTCATGCTCTGTCTCTGTTGTCAGTCAGTATTGTAGTATGCAGTACGCAGGTGTCATGCTCTGTCTGTTGTCTGTCAGTAGTATGCAGTACGCAGGTGTCATGCTCTGTCTGTTGTCAGTCAGTAGTGTAGTATGCAGTACGCAGGTGTCATGCTCTGTCTCTGTTGTCAGTCAGTAGTATGCAGTACGCAGGTGTCATGCTCTGTCTCTGTTGTCAGTCAGTAGTGTAGTATGCAGGTGTCATGCTCTGTCTCTGTTGTCAGTCAGTAGTGTAGTATGCAGTATGCAGGTGTCATGCTCTGTCTCTGTTGTCAGTCAGTAGTGTAGTATGCAGGTGTCATGCTCTGTCTCTGTTGTCAGTCAGTAGTGCAGTATGCAGTACGCAGGTGTCATGCTCTGTCTCTGTTGTCAGTCAGTAGCGTAGTATGCAGTACGCAGGTATCATGCTCTGTCTCTGTTGTCAGTCAGTAGTGTAGTATGCAGTACGCAGGTGTCATGCTCTGTCTCTGTTGTCAGTCAGTAGTGTAGTATGCAGTATGCAGGTGTCATGCTCTGTCTCTGTTGTCAGTCAGTAGTGTAGTATGCAGTATGCAGGTGTCATGCTCTGTCTCTGTTGTCAGTCAGTAGTGTAGTATGCAGTATGCAGGTGTCATGCTCTGTCTCTGTTGTCAGTCAGTAGTGTAGTATGCAGTATGCAGGTGTCATGCTCTGTCTCTGTTGTCAGTCAGTAGTGTAGTATGCAGTACGCATGTGTCATGCTCTGACTCTGTTGTCAGTCAGTAGAGTAGTATGCAGTACGCAGGTGTCATGCTCTGACTCTGTTGTCAGTCAGTAGTGTAGTATGCAGTATGCAGGTGTCATGCTCTGTCTCTGTTGTCAGTCAGTAGTGTAGTATGCAGTACGCATGTGTCATGCTCTGACTCTGTTGTCAGTCAGTAGAGTAGTATGCAGTACGCAGGTGTCATGCTCTGACTCTGTTGTCAGTCAGTAGTGTAGTATGCAGTACGCAGGTGTCATCCTCTGTCTCTGTTGTCAGTCAGTAGCGTAGTATGCAGTACGCAGGTGTCATGCTCTGTCTCTGTTGTCAGTCAGTAGCGTAGTATGCAGGTGTCATGCTCTGTCTCTGTTGTCAGTCAGTAGTGTAGTATGCAGTATGCAGGTGTCATGCTCTGTCTCTGTTGTCAGTCAGTAGTGTAGTATGCAGTACGCATGTGTCATGCTCTGACTCTGTTGTCAGTCAGTAGTGTAGTATGCAGTACGCAGGTGTCATGCTCTGACTCTGTTGTCAGTCAGTAGTGTAGTATGCAGTACGCAGGTGTCATGCTCTGTCTCTGTTGTCAGTCAGTAGCGTAGTATGCAGTACGCAGGTGTCATGCTCTGTCTCTGTTGTCAGTCAGTAGCGTAGTATGCAGGTGTCATGCTCTGTCTCTGTTGTCAGTCAGTAGTGTAGTATGCAATACGCAGGTGTCATGCTCTGTCTCTGTTGTCAGTCAGTAGTGTAGTATGCAGTATGCAGGTGTCATGCTCTGTCTGTTGTCAGTCAGTAGTGTAGTATGCAGTATGCAGGTGTCATGCTCTGTCTCTGTTGTCAGTCAGTAGTGTAGTATGCAGTACGCAGGTGTCATGCTCTGACTCTGTTGTCAGTCAGTAGTGTAGTATGCAGTACGCAGGTGTCATGCTCTGTCTCTGTTGTCAGTCAGTAGTGTAGTATGCAGTACGCAGGTGTCATGCTCTGACTCCTTTGTCAGTCAGAAGTGTAGAATGCAGTACGCAGGTGTCATGCTCTGTCTCTGTTGTCAGTCAGTAGTGTAGTATGCAGTACGCAGGTGTCATGCTCTGACTCCTTTGTCAGTCAGTAGTGTAGTATGCAATACGCAGGTGTCATGCTCTGTCTCTGTTGTCAGTCAGTAGTGTAGTATGCAATACGCAGGTGTCATGCTCTGTCTCTGTTGTCAGTCAGTAGTGTAGTATGCAGTATGCAGGTGTCATGCTCTGTCTCTGTTGTCAGTCAGTAGTGTAGTATGCAGTACGCAGGTGTCATGCTCTGTCTCTGTTGTCAGTCAGTAGTGTAGTATGCAGTATGCAGGTGTCATGCTCTGTCTGTTGTCAGTCAGTAGTGTAGTATGCAATACGCAGGTGTCATGCTCTGTCTCTGTTGTCAGTCAGTAGTGTAGTGTGCAGTATGCAGGTGTCATGCTCTGTCTCTGTTGTCAGTCAGTAGTGTAGTATGCAATACGCAGGTGTCATGCTCTGTCTCTGTTGTCAGTCAGTAGTGTAGTGTGCAGTATGCAGGTGTCATGCTCTGTCTCTGTTGTCAGTCAGTAGTGTAGTATGCAGTATGCAGGTGTCATGCTCTGTCTCTGTTGTCAGTCAGTAGTGTAGTATGCAATACGCAGGTGTCATGCTCTGTCTCTGTTGTCAGTCAGTAGTGTAGTGTGCAGTATGCAGGTGTCATGCTCTGTCTCTGTTGTCAGTCAGTAGTGTAGTATGCAATACGCAGGTGTCATGCTCTGTCTCTGTTGTCAGTCAGTAGTGTAGTATGCAGTACGCAGGTGTCATGCTCTGTCTCTGTTGTCAGTCTTCCCAGCAGGCTCTGTCCGTATGTTATCACGGCTCTCGGCTGGTTCAGGCTCTGGCCGGCTTCAGGGAGCGATCCGTGCTGATGAACAGCCTGCACGAGCTGAGCTCCACCGACCTGCTGACCCTCGGCACCGATCCCATGGGCAGCCGCGCGCTCCAGGCGCTGGTGACGTCCGCCAGCGATAAGGGCCGAGGGAAGATCTTGAGGAAGATGCAGGTAAAGCGTCACACACTCGTCTGGTTCTGTAGCGAAGAGCGCGTCTCATGAAATCTCTGTCGCAGGACATGTACGTGGATCTGGCCTGTTCGGCGTGCGGCAGCCGTCTGCTGGAGGCCGTGTGGAGCAGCGCCACCGTCAGTCAGAGGCAGAGCATCGCAGAGAGACTCGGTGAGCAGACCTGCGTCAACACCACACGCGTTTACTTCCGACGATAAACCAAAACTGTGCTCTCAGAATTACAGTCTTCAGAGAGATGAACGCAGTCATATCACTGTATTACATTATTATAGTTATTATAATGAAAAAAATTATTTTCTTTTTCATGTGGAGTTAGACTAGATCCTAGAAAATTAAGACGTCTTCACCTGAAAAAAAATCATGCATATTAATTAATGAATTCATATTTTTTCTCCAGGTGACTTCAAAAAAATGAATTAATTCAGATGAATGAATTAATAATTTTCACCAGATGACTTGAAAAAAAATCATAAATTAATGAATATTATTAATCATTTTTGTCACCAGATGACTTAAATAATGAATTAATTCATGTTAATAAATGAATCAATTTTTCACCTGATGACTTGAAAAATGTCATAAATTAATTAATAATATTGTGTAATTTTCCACCACAGGACTTGAATAGCTCTATTTGAAAAGAATTAAAGAATTGAAAAAGAATTAAACCCCTGAACGTCACCATAAAAGTAATTTTAGTATGTTAGGATTTTTTTTTATTGAATCATAGCTTTTTATGAATAAAAACATGAAAAATGACAGGATTATGTTTATTATTTCATTCAGAATGTACATAAAGAACTCTTACAAACATTATAAAGGTGTATTTTACTCCCCATCACAGTATTCAGAACAGGAATGAAACGCTTTACACTGTTTGATGCATCATATCAGCTCCGCAGCATGTTTCAGATGATAAGTGTGCTTCAGTGCAGCAGTCGGTTCATATGAGCTGAAGACAGACGGATGTACAGTAAGAGTCGATCGTGTTCTGTCGTTTCAGCGCCCAGTGAGAGTCGGCTCCGCTCGCATCAGTTTGCACGACACATTTGGGCCAAATTCGGCCTGACGTCGTTCCTGAAGCGCCGCCGCGACTGGATGGAGGCGCAGACGGGAGATTCGAAGAAGAGGAAGATGTTCAGGGATATTCTGGAGTGACGGAGTTCATTAACAGACACTTTCCTCAACTCCTGTGAATGTTTTAATCATTCCGACTGAACGACGCCATCAGAGACTCGTTTACTAATGAGGAATTTTCATTCAACTCTTGAAGATGCATTTTATTAATAAAAACATCAAAAATGTCTGTGCAACACGTCTGACTCCATCCTCCATTACAGTGACGATTGATTCATATCCACTGGATAATTGATCAAACACATAATAACTCTTTTATGTTTATCTGGCTTTATCAGGGTTTTATTTTTCTCTGGTATAAATTGTGATATAAAGTAAAAAAAAAAAAAAATGTAAAGTTAAGACTTGGTTCTAGACATTTTTCATCAATTATTACAAATAAATTCTTTTTTACAAGATGACTTGGAAAAAAGTATGAATTAATATATAAATATAAATATATAAAAATATAATTATATATAAATATATATAAAATAAATGAATGAACTAGTTATTTTTCACCAGACAACGTGGAAAATAAATCATGAATTAAAATAAATTAATGAATTAATTTTTCTCCAGGTGACTTGAATAGCTCTATTTGGGGGGGGGGAATTTAACTCCAGATCATCACCAGAGTAAGTCATGAAATTTCATTGAATCTCCCTTCATAAAAACTTCTACTCTACTCCACACACACACACTCACACACACACTCTATTCCACACACACACACACTCTACTCCACACACACACTCACTCACACACTCTACTCCACACACACACACACTCTACTCCACACACACACTCACTCACACACTCTACTCCACACACACACACACTCTACTCCACACACACACTCACACACACACTCTACTCCACACACACACTCACTCACACACTCTACTCCACACACACACACACTCTACTCCACACACACACTCACACACACACTCTATTCCACACACACACACACTCTACTGCACACACACACACACTCACTCACACACACACACAGAGTTGAGTGCAGAATGTGTTGTCAGTGCGCATGACCGTCTGCAGCACGTGTGTGAAGCATGTTCAGAACGAGGTTTGTCCCGCTGGGTGAAGGTCAGGTGGGATGAGCAGATACGAGCACAGCTGCGATCCTCTATCTGTGTGGGAGAGACGAGGAGGATCTGATGATCGGGCGGCGTGACATTCAGCTGAGAGCGCGTGCGCCAGAGTTTGTTCCGAACGGTCTGTGAGGTCATGTGACGCTGTAATGATGGGAATTCTTCCACTGAGGATTGAGAATTGGGTGTTTTTTGTTTTTTTGTTTTTTTTTACAGTTTTTTTTTAAATTATTATTAAGTGCTTGAAAGAAAGGGAAAAACAGTAACGTGGTGTTTTTATGAGCAGTAGAGTACCTCAGGGATGACGTGTTTTGGTTGGCCGGAAGTTAGCGGCGCACGTGTTTCCTCGATCGAAAGCTTAGATTTTAGATAGATTTTTGGAAAATCACAAAAAATAAGCTCTGTGTTTAACAAAGGGTTATGACACTTACACGTTTTGTCTATGAAGATAATCTGTAGAAGTGAACACAACATTTATACAGTTTGAAGCCTAAATAAAGTGGTCAGATATTAAAAGCTAACAGGCTACAGCACACCGTGGTCGCGGATCAACATCAAGCTTCCTCAAACTTTATTTAGAAATCAACGTTATTTAAGAACATGCTCGCTGATTATGATCTGCGCTGTGTATGAATACTTATCCACGTTTCCATGAGGAATGCTGTCCAAATGTCCTGTTTGTCATGATGACGTCTAAAGTCTCCGCCGGAGGAAGTAGTCCCTTTTAGTAACTTGTTTGCAACCGCCGTTTTTAAGACACAGTAAAGGTTTAAAATAATCACAATAACTGGTGTGTTTTATGTCATAGATCAAAACGTGAAAACTTTTAGAGGCTTTGTTAACCACAGACCTTATTTCAGGCGATTTAGCAAAAATCTATTGACTTCGGGGCGATGGAACCACGAGTCCCAAATGCTAACTCGCTTCCGGGTTTTGCCTACAAAAACACGTCATCCTTGAGGTACTCTATTAACCTCATTCATTTAATCATGAACAAATGCAGGGCGGGGCCTGATTTTGTCCATTATTATTTGTGGTTTCCTATTGGTGGATCTCATGTGAGTGACAGGTTGCCCCTCCCTCACACCAGTAAACACAAGAGGGAGTTATTTTGATTCAAGATTATGAGGAAAATCAATTTAAACAATAACACTGATATTCCATTTTAAAAATAAGAATGGTCGATTTTGATTTCATGGTTACTAATGAGGCTGTCATTAGTGTGTCGTTACATGAAATGCGTGTAAGGTGATGCGCGTGAGGTCTGTGTGGTGCCGGTCATCGGGAATAGTTTTCCCAGAGGATTTTCCCGCCCTCATTAGTGAGCCGTTGATGGAGATCGAGGCTAATGGCGAATCTGCAGCTGTGAACGCCAGAGTG
>NC_090236.1:14742500-14877500 GCF_024489055.1 Chanodichthys erythropterus
GTAACATGCATTTATAAAAAAAAAAAGCTTTAAACCGACTGCTGAGTGTGTCGTGGAGCGTGTGGTCAAAGAAAGCCTAACCAACAGTTCAGTGATTTACTGATGCGAGACTTTTATTTTGAAAGACGTGTGCGAACCTTGCATGAGCAGGTCAAAGGTCATGTGTTCTGTTCTGGGTAACATTATAAAAATAAACAGCCTTAAGCAGTTATCTGAATGTTGCGTATGTTTTGGGCTTGATTTGCTAGAAATATCTGTGATTTTCCTGGCGGATCTTGGGATGAGCAGCGGATTCAGCAAAGGTTGATTCAATCCGTTATCTGTCCTTTAGACGTTGCATGTGTTTTTGGGCCTAATTTGGTAGAAATATTACCCGTGACGCTCGCCCTGTTGCAGCTCATCTGACACGAGCAGGTCAAAGGTCACCCGTTCCATTCCCAGGTAACATGCATGTATTAAAACGCAGAGCTTAAACGCATTGCAAATCAGCTAAATTGAAGTCGTTTTGTGGTTTTATCAAGCCGTGCCTGCGATGAACGTTTGCAGTGTGAGCGATTGACAATTAAAGAGTTGAAAAGTCGAGCTCGGATCGCTCCGTAATGCGATAAAGCCCCGGAATAAGAGGAAACAGCTCCGCAGACGCCAATGTGTTGACATCTGTGACGAGGCTTTTGATGACGGCGTCCGTAATCGGAATGTGCATTGAGGAAAAAAATAAAACAATGCACGGATCATTTGGGTCCTTCTGAGCTCCAGCTTGAGTCTATTATTGATGTCATCTTGATCCAATTTGATGAATTTCAGAGGGTTCGCCCAGAGAAAGGGCCCATCCGGAGCAAACCGGGGTCACTTTCCTCAGGATTTCACCCTCTCCTGAGCAACAAGTTAACAGAGCTGGCTGATGTACATTTATTTTTGTGTGAACATCCATCTAGATGTGCTGAGCGTATCTCTTTTAAGTTGACCTTCATGCAACTCTTCCCTTTGTGCGATTGCGAACGAACGCCAAGTCTTCAGAAACTCGTCGGAGACTAAACAAGAAGCAGGTTGTACCAGAACTCGCTCGCTGATAAATCTAAAGCTACGGCGCAAATGCGTCTCCTGAGATCTCAGGGAAGCGTGATTCACTCCTGTGGATGGGTTGGGTTGCATAATAAACTGGTTGCCAATTTGTTTTCTAAATTAAAATCCGTTGGTCGACCCGAGACCCTGTCCCAATTCTTTAAATCTAATTGACTTTCTTTGGCCCGTTTCCTCCCGTAAAGCAGCGCTTTGATCCTCCCGCGCCGCGCTGAGGTAATGCGGCGATCGATCGCTGCCACGACGGGCGTCAGGACGGGGAAGTGAGGTTGTGCCCTCCGATCGCCACGGGCCGTTTGGAGCCGCGTCTCTCAGTCAGCTTCATCGAGTCTGGCAGGACTGAACTTTCTGCCCCTTCATCAGAGGTCAAGAGGTCAAAGTGCAGCATGCTTACGGACGCAACAGGGATATTTTTGCCATAAAACACATTTGAAGAGAACATCAGAGAGAAGAAGGCGAGTTAATCTCTTTGCGTTCTGATATTTTTCCAGAAACTCTCACCGATGAGACGAGCGTTGTCTAAACCTAAAGCGGTTTGTGTAACATGAGATGCAGATGTCTATCAATAAATCAATTATTTTGTTATTATTTTAAACGGTTATCTCTCAGTCTAACATCAGACCTCATGTGTCCTGTTCGTGTCAATACATACAGTAAAAAAATCACTGCATTATTTATTTATTTGAGAATCTGGGAATCAAAAACGTTTTTAAGTATATAATGTGATGAAGACTTTTGCACAGTGCTGTATTTATGAGTGTGCTGTATAATATAATATATCATATAATATCATATAATATAATATAATTAATATAATATCATATAATATCATATAACATAATTCATATAATATAATATAATATAATATCATATAATATAATATAATTAATATAATATAATATAATTAATATAATATAATTCATATAATATAATATAATATAATATAATTCATATAATATAATTCATATAATATCATATAATTCATATAATGTAATGTACAGTAGTCAACATTTAAAGTGGATCAAAAAAGTTCATCAAAGTTGTTCTAAGAAGAAAGTTATAATATAGAATATAATGTATTATATAATATAATGTAATTTAGTTTAATTTTTTAAAAGAAATTATACTTTTATTTATCAAGGATGCATTCAATTGATCAAAAGTGACAGTAAAGACATTTATAATGTTACAAAAGAATGTTTCAAATAAATGCTGTTCTTTTGAACTTTCTGTTCATCAAAGAATCCTGGAAAATAAAATGTCTCACAGTTTCCATAAAAATCTGAACTGTTTTCAACACTGATAATTGAGCATCAGATCATCATATCAGAATGATTTCTGAAGGATCATGTGACACTGAAGACTGGAGTAATGATGCTGAAAATTCACAGGAATAAATTACACTTTACTATATATTCACACAGAAAACAGCTGATTTACACTGGAATAATATTTCACTATTTTACTGTTTTTTTGATCAAATAAATGCATGTGAGCAGAAGAGACTCTTTCAAAAACATGAATAAACCTGGACTGTTTAGTGTAAATCTATAATGTATTTCTGTCCTAAAGGTGTTTGATCATGTCTGATTTAACAGCACATGTTTTTCTCACTGTAAACTTTCTCAAAAGACGTGTTTTCAACATTTAGTTGGAGGAACAATCAGTTTTCATAAGTCCGTCTCTCATCAGCTCTCTTTCACACTCTTTCTCTGAATCCATTAATTGATTAATTTTAGTGCTAATCGACGAGTCAGACTTTACAGCTCCAGTCAGTTTTCAGATAAACGTGCTCCGAGTGTGACAGTAATCCTGGGATTGAGTCTTAAACTGGGAAACATTGACAGGACGTGATAGAGCCAGACGTTCAGAGCCGAGCATCAGGAGCGGCAGAAACCAGGAAACAAGTGTTTTTACAAGCTTTTCCGCATTTCAAATACAATAGCTGTCATCAGCCGGCACTTTCAATAAGAGTTTCGTCTGGAAAAGAGCCAGATCGTTCACAGGAAGCCACATTACGACAAGCGTTTAGAACTCTAAATAGAGTACTGCTAAATATAATAATAACAATAATAATTTTGATCATTTATAATGTGTCAGACAGCTTTATATAAACGATTCTGAACTTTTTTCTCATTCTTGAGATAATGTGGAATGTTCATTTGTCAAACCACTGGACTAATTAAATTTAATTAAAAATATATGTTATATAATAATGTAATATATAAATAAATATTATATAATAATATAAATGTGTGTCTGTGTATACCTCAGTGAGAAGTTTGTCATTTTGTTGTTTTTATTTATTTTATTTTAGTTTCAGTTAATGTTTATTTAATTTTAAGCAACAAAAATGTTTTATAGTTTTCAGTATTATATATGTTGAGGCGATGATGATTATCCTTCACAAGTAAGTCAATCCCACAATAATTCTGACTGTTTGCATGTACTTATTAATTTATTCCATATATTATTACCTTCAGAGAATCAACTAAAATGTTTCTTTTCACCTCGTCAGATTCAGAGCACAAACGAGCTCCAATTAAAGTGACACAGAAGCATCAGCTCACACTCGCCGCTTACCATGAATGCCTTCCTCCGGCCTTTAGCACCTGCTGCTGGGAGTCACTGGTGTGTGTGTGTGTGTGTGTGTGTGTGTGTGTGTGTGTGTGTGTGTGTGTGTGTGTGTGTGTGTGTGTGTGTGTGTGTGTGTGTGTGTGTGTGTGTGTGTGTGTGTGTGTGAATGAGGGGCAGCACCTGGGTGGGCCGCGAGCCGCAGCTGCTGTGAACTCACACACCAAATCTTTACATTTAATCTACTTAAACCCTGTTATGAAAACACACGCGGACAGTGACTCACTCTGACTTTACTAATTAGTCCGTAAACGAAGCGATTAATCGTGCTGCTCACATTCACCGCTGGTGTTATTTCTGATCGTCCCGCTACAATAAGCTCAGTATTGAGTGAAATACTGTACATCTCTGATCCACAGTGCGTTATGTCAGTCGCTGGTACACTATACGCTCTATCTACTCAATAAAACTGTGGCAACAGATTTCGAGCAATATTATTAATTAAATTCAACATATAAGAATTGAGTTGCTTAAAAGTGAACCTTTTAAAATGTGTAAAATAAGCAGACAGCATTACAAAAACCACAAACTGACATAAAAAGCAAAGAGACAAAGGAAACACTGATCTCCATAATGAACATCTAACCCTCTGTTAATTCTCTTTATCATCAGGTGTCGTCAATGTTGGCAATAAAAAATAAAGAGTTCTTAATTCATCTTTGACGTCTGTCTGTTATTCAGATATTTTTGTTTAAATTGTACTTAAATTTTACTCGTTTTAAATGGTTTACATTTAAGGAATCAATTTTATTAATTCTAACTCCGTTCTATTTGTTGAATTTGCCAACTAACAGTTCTATAGAATAAGCTGACATGCACTTGCAAAGTCACTTATAGTTATTCAAATTTCTATTGTTAACTAAAAATAAAAACATAAAAAAAGATTTTTGTTACTTGAAACAAAGACGTGCTTTTGTGTTTCACAGAGAAGTGTTGCACTGTTTACATGAGCGGAGCTTCATACGAGTCGATTTAACGTTCATCTGGGAACACAACCTGTGCCATTTTGTATGTTTGCTCTCTTCAAACCGTTTTGACTCTTGATTGTTTCTTGATGTTCTGGAGTATTTTTGAAGTGTTTCATACTTGTTCGCCTCTCAAAATAGCTGCTTATCTTCTGGAGATCTGCAGTCATGGGGGAAGCCCGAGATGCCCACCGCAGAATCCAGACAAATCTGCCATCTGGAAGTCTGTCACGAATACCAGCATGTGCGGACAGAGTTCAGGCGCTGAACCCAGCAGTTCACACCCACCTCCAGCCCTTATCGCCAGCATCACATCCTCCGCTCAGATAGGGAGCACGAGAGGTGGGCTCGCTTTTGTTCATTCATTCGCTCGCTTTAATTGATTCGTACTCGACCCTCTAACTCACGGCCAGGCTTGTGTTGTGATGATGATGATGAAGAGTGTGGGGGAATTTTCTCAGGTCACAGAGAGGCTGAATGTTGTCGTCTCGCTGTCTGCTGACTACATAGGCTGCACCCTTCTCAGGCAGCACAGAAAACACTTTAGTTTTAGGGTTTTATTTTTATATTTTTGATGTTCATGTTCATTTTTGTTGTTTGCTGTTTATGTTTAATTTATTTTTAGTTTTAGTAAGTTTTAGTTTTATTTATTTGCAGTTTTAATCATTTTAGCGGTTTGTAATTTTTGTTTAGCTTAATTTTTTCAACTAATATTTATATTTTATTTCATCTTTATTTCAATTAACAGAAATGCTTTTAATACTTTTAGTTTTAGTTAATGATAATTAAAAAAAATGCAAAACTTTAATTAACTAAATTAACATTAACTAAATCTTAAACCACAAAAAAACATTAATTGAAAAAATAAACGTTAACTGGAAAAAAAATAATGAAAACTTTGTGATTTTTATTTAGTTTTTCAACTAAAATTATATTTTATTTCAGCTTTATTTCAATTAACAGAAATGCTTTTAAAACTTTGTTTTAACAATAATTTAAAAAATGCTAAACTTTAATAAACTGATTTAACATTACCTAAAACTAAAACCACAAAAAAATAAACATTAACTGAAATAAAATAAAATATAAAAAAGTATTTCAGTTAAATAAGTACTTAAAGTAATTAAACAATGAAAACTAAAACTAATTCAAAAATAATAAAAACTATATAGACATTAAAAAAAACTAATAAAAATGACAAAAACAACAAAATTGCTAAAACTAACTAAAATTTAAATTGAAAATCCAAGTAGTAACAAAAACTATAATAGTAAATGAATGATATATATTTAATGATTTTTTACTTCTTATCTAATATTTCCTCCTCATCCATCTTGGTTTCATTTTCTAAGAATGTGTTGTTGCAGTGCATTCTGGGATTGCGTTCTCTCCAAAGAACACATGCATTAGCTCTCGGCCAAAAGTAATGCTTCAGTGTTAAATTTACACATCATACAATCTTGTGCCAACAGGCAATAATCTAACAGCCACTCAGAACACCCTAGCAACCGCATAGCAACCCAAAGCACAGTGGGCTGAGAGACTCAATCCCGCTGGTCGTTCCTGACGGTATTTCTGCTCTGATCCGGTGTTTGAAGGCCTAAGCCTGCAGTCAGTTAATCGACACCAGCGGGCCTCTGGCAGAGATAGTGTGGCTCATTCTCCTGGAGCTGGGCAGGTTCGGACAGGCCTGCAGACGAGGGTTTACTGGGTCCGTCAGGAGAGAGACATTCCTCTGGTTATCTGCTGTGAGCGGGAGATTTATCTCTGCTCATCTCTCTCTTTCTCTAAGTCTGTCTGAGTCTCTTCTCAGTGTTTTCCCTCTATTTATCACTGCTTACAAAGACAATCATGGTTATTACAGATGCTCATAATCACTTCTTCATCTGCCTTTAGTGTGTAATGTTGTTGTTTGAAAAACCTCTTCAGGAGCTCTTCTCTATATCAGTGTCAGAGTTTCTGAACACCGACCAATCAGAGCACATTGTGCTTTTCAGAAGGCGGGGCTTCATAGAGACAGGAACTAAACAGCCCCGCCCTACATTTGTTCTTGTTCCAGACGCGTTTCACTCGGATTTACGGAACAATAAGGAGGAAAAGACTAGCGCAACTTCCCTTTCATACCGACAAAGAATCAAAGAAATCAAGAAAATTCAAAGAAATCCATGTTACTGCTATAAGACAAAGGTTTAGTGAAGGATTTATAGGCCCTGCAAACCAACAGTTCATAAATTCATTCTTAATTTATCCTTCTTTATATTAACAAGTTTAGAATTGACTGAAATCTGTTGAATTTCTCTGAATTGTGATTCAGATCCGATAAACATTCATTTCACATTGTAAATCATGAATTGAAATGCAGCCAATTGTTAAATTCTGAATTTTGCTTCAGCAACCACCAACTATTTTGGAATTAGATCCACATTTTTATTATCCATCAGAGCTGTTTGGACAAAACTATGTTTATGTTTTGCTTCCTTTGAAACAAAGAACGCCACGTGTTTGACAGTAATATTTACCGGCTTCTCAGTAACTATCAGAGGCGAGTGATCTCTCCACGTTATCATCAATCTGAGGAGAGTCTGAGAGTGAGAGATTCACACTGATGTCTGAAGATCCTGGAAGTACAATCATGCAGTATTATTCATCTGAAAGGAATATATACAGGTATATATGTTTGAGGGAACTCAACTCACCCAAAAATGTGTCATCATTTACTCACCCTTATATCGTTCCAAACTAAGACTTTTGTTCATCTTTGAAACACAAATATTGAGATTTTATTCTGTCCCTCCACTTTGCTGCTTGACAATTGATGACATTTTTTTTTTTTTTTTTTTTTGGCAGAACTAACTTTTTATTATTATTTTATTATCCATACATAATTTTTTAGAAAAATAATGTGAGTATCAAATATGACCATGAGGCTTTTTTATATGTTCATCACTCAATCATCATTGTATTGCATTATATGTTTTAAAACGACAGATTTGATCATAAAAATATGCATTTAAATCTTACTGAGACATATTATTGGCAGATATTGATATTTATGTGCATTTTAAGTAAATATCTGCTATACTGTTCTAAGATCTTATTGATTTACATTTCAAGCATCAGAATCATATTAATATCAGCATCTGCACCTAATTGCATATCAGTTTGGGCCTCTGAATATAACTGTTTTTATTATTATTTTTCATTCAAAAAAAGTCTGACCGGATGTGAGACTACCATGACATTACTGTGTTTTGTCAGCAGACATGAAGCTGTCGTTCTGTACGTCTGTCTGTTCTTCTCTTTGACACCTAAAGCCCCTGCCGTTCACCCTCATCTGTGCGCGACGCACCGGTGTCACAGGAACGGTTCTGCTGAGCTGTTTTCAACAATACGGCAGCACACCTGCAGGTCGAGGGTCCGGGGTCAAGACTGAGCATGGGGAGGCGCACATCTCTGAGCTCCTCACAGGTGCGGGCCGCTATTGAGACGCGCCTCACCTGTCACTCACCTGCCGCCTTTGATTTGAGCGAGCGCTTCCAACGCTTCCTGTGCCGGCTTAACATTCCAGCGCGAGGCCTCGCATGAGCGAAACGTTAAAAGGCAAACGCGCGCTCGAGGGCAGCGAGACTGTCAGCGTCTGGCTTGATGCAGTGATGCCGTAACTCTCTGGAGATTAGCGGCGGTTTGGGTAATGGTTATGCTGAGTGCTGCTGGTTCACTCGTGTTGTGTTTCTGTGGGTTTGTGTGCAAAACTCTGTGCTTGTGCTTCAGACATCATTTATTTCTATTGCACTCAAGACAATAGATTTCTTATTCAGATCAAAAGTGATGCGTTACATGCAAATGAATCTCACTGGATTACGTGGAAGCTCAAACGTGCTGCGTAACATGAGAATGAACCTCATTGGTTCTTGCTGAATCTCAAACGTGATGCGTAACATGAGAATGAACCTCATTGGTTCTTGCTGAATCTCAAACGTGATGCGTAACACGAGAATGAACCTCATTGGTTCTTGCTGAATCTCAAACGTGATGCGTAACACCAGAATGAACCTCATTGGTTCTTGCTGAAGCTCAAACGTGCTGCGTAACACCAGAATGAACCTCATTGGTTCTTGCTGAATCTCAAACGTGATGCGTAACACGAGAATGAACCTCATTGGTTCTTGCTGAAGCTCAAACGTGCTGCGTAACACGAGAACGAACCTCATTGGTTCTTGCTGAAGCTCAAATGTGATGCGTAACACCAGAACGAACCTCATTGGTTCTTGCTGAAGCTCAAACGTGCTGCGTAACACGAGAATGAACCTCATTGGTTCTTGCTGAAGCTCAAACGTGCTGCGTAACACCAGAACGAACCTCATTGGTTCTTGCTGAAGCTCAAACGTGCTGCGTAACACCAGAACGAACCTCATTGGTTCTTGCTGAAGCTCAAACGTGCTGCGTAACACGAGAATGAACCTCATTGGTTCTTGCTGAATCTCAAACGTGATGCGTAACACGAGAATGAACCTCATTGGTTCTTGCTGAAGCTCAAATGTGATGCGTAACACCAGAATGAACCTCATTGGTTCTTGCTGAAGCTCAAACGTGCTGCGTAACACCAGAATGAACCTCATTGGTTCTTGCTGAAGCTCAAACGTGCTGCGTAACACGAGAACGAACCTCATTGGTTCTTGCTGAAGCTCAAATGTGATGCGTAACACCAGAACGAACCTCATTGGTTCTTGCTGAAGCTCAAACGTGCTGCGTAACACGAGAATGAACCTCATTGGTTCTTGCTGAAGCTCAAATGTGATGCGTAACACCAGAACGAACCTCATTGGTTCTTGCTGAATCTCAAACGTGCTGCGTAACACCAGAACGAACCTCATTGGTTCTTGCTGAATCTCAAACGTGCTGCGTAACACCAGAACGAACCTCATTGGTTCTTGCTGAAGCTCAAACGTGCTGCGTAACACCAGAATGAACCTCATTGGTTCTTGCTGAATCTCAAACGTGCTGCGTAACACCAGAACGAACCTCATTGGTTCTTGCTGAAGCTCAAACGTGATGCGTAACACCAGAATGAACCTCATTGGTTCTTGCTGAATCTCAAACGTGATGCGTAACATGAGAATGAACCTCATTGGTTCTTGCTGAAGCTCAAATGTGATGCGTAACACCAGAATGAACCTCATTGGTTCTTGCTGAAGCTCAAACGTGCTGCGTAACACCAGAATGAACCTCATTGGTTCTTGCTGAATCTCAAACGTGATGCGTAACACGAGAATGAACCTCATTGGTTCTTGCTGAAGCTCAAACGTGCTGCGTAACACGAGAACGAACCTCATTGGTTCTTGCTGAAGCTCAAATGTGATGCGTAACACCAGAACGAACCTCATTGGTTCTTGCTGAAGCTCAAACGTGCTGCGTAACACGAGAATGAACCTCATTGGTTCTTGCTGAAGCTCAAACGTGCTGCGTAACACCAGAACGAACCTCATTGGTTCTTGCTGAAGCTCAAACGTGCTGCGTAACACCAGAACGAACCTCATTGGTTCTTGCTGAAGCTCAAACGTGCTGCGTAACACCAGAACGAACCTCATTGGTTCTTGCTGAATCTCAAACGTGATGCGTAACACGAGAATGAACCTCATTGGTTCTTGCTGAAGCTCAAATGTGATGCGTAACACCAGAATGAACCTCATTGGTTCTTGCTGAAGCTCAAACGTGCTGCGTAACACCAGAATGAACCTCATTGGTTCTTGCTGAAGCTCAAACGTGCTGCGTAACACGAGAACGAACCTCATTGGTTCTTGCTGAAGCTCAAATGTGATGCGTAACACCAGAACGAACCTCATTGGTTCTTGCTGAAGCTCAAACGTGCTGCGTAACACGAGAATGAACCTCATTGGTTCTTGCTGAAGCTCAAATGTGATGCGTAACACGAGAATGAACCTCATTGGTTCTTGCTGAAGCTCAAACGTGCTGCGTAACACCAGAACGAACCTCATTGGTTCTTGCTGAAGCTCAAACGTGCTGCGTAACACCAGAATGAACCTCATTGGTTCTTGCTGAATCTCAAACGTGCTGCGTAACACGAGAACGAACCTCATTGGTTCTTGCGGAAGCTCAAACGTGATGCGTAACATGAGAATGAACCTCATTGGTTCTTGCTGAAGCTCAAACGTGATGCGTAACACGAGAACGAACCTCATTGGTTCTTGCGGAAGCTCAAACGTGATGCGTAACATGAGAATGAACCTCATTGGTTCTTGCTGAAGCTCAAACGTGATGCGTAACACCAGAACGAACCTCATTGGTTCTTGCTGAAGCTCAAACGTGCTGCGTAACACGAGAATGAACCTCAATGGTTCTTGTCAAGCTCAAATGTGCTGCGTAACACCAGAATGAACCTCATTGGTTCTTGCTGAAGCTCAAATGTGATGCATAACACCAGAACGAACCTCATTGGTTCTTGCTGAAGCTCAAATGTGATGCATAACACCAGAACGAACCTCATTGGTTCTTGCTGAAGCTCAAACGTGATGCGTAACACCAGAATGAACCTCATTGGTTCTTGCTGAAGCTCAAATGTGATGCGTAACACCAGAACGAACCTCATTGGTTCTTGCTGAATCTCAAACGTGCTGCGTAACACGAGAATGAACCTCATTGGTTCTTGCTGAATCTCAAACGTGCTGCGTAACACGAGAACGAACCTCATTGGTTCTTGCGGAAGCTCAAACGTGCTGCGTAACACCAGAATGAACCTCATTGGTTCTTGCTGAAGCTCAAATGTGATGCATAACACCAGAACGAACCTCATTGGTTCTTGCTGAAGCTCAAATGTGATGCATAACACCAGAACGAACCTCATTGGTTCTTGCTGAAGCTCAAACGTGATGCGTAACACCAGAATGAACCTCATTGGTTCTTGCTGAAGCTCAAACGTGCTGCGTAACACCAGAACGAACCTCATTGGTTCTTGCTGAAGCTCAAACGTGCTGCGTAACACCAGAATGAACCTCATTGGTTCTTGCTGAATCTCAAACGTGCTGCGTAACACGAGAACGAACCTCATTGGTTCTTGCGGAAGCTCAAACGTGATGCGTAACATGAGAATGAACCTCATTGGTTCTTGCTGAAGCTCAAACGTGATGCGTAACACGAGAACGAACCTCATTGGTTCTTGCGGAAGCTCAAACGTGATGCGTAACATGAGAATGAACCTCATTGGTTCTTGCTGAAGCTCAAACGTGATGCGTAACACCCGAACGAACCTCATTGGTTCTTGCTGAAGCTCAAACGTGCTGCGTAACACGAGAATGAACCTCATTGGTTCTTGCTGAAGCTCAAATGTGATGCATAACACCAGAACGAACCTCATTGGTTCTTGCTGAAGCTCAAATGTGATGCGTAACACCAGAACGAACCTCATTGGTTCTTGCTGAAGCTCAAACGTGATGCGTAACACCAGAATGAACCTCATTGGTTCTTGCTGAAGCTCAAATGTGATGCGTAACACCAGAACGAACCTCATTGGTTCTTGCTGAAGCTCAAACGTGATGCGTAACACGAGAATGAACCTCATTGGTTCTTGCTGAAGCTCAAACGTGCTGCGTAACACCAGAATGAACCTCATTGGTTCTTGCTGAAGCTCAAATGTGATGCGTAACACCAGAACGAACCTCATTGGTTCTTGCTGAAGCTCAAACGTGATGCGTAACACGAGAATGAACCTCATTGGTTCTTGCTGAAGCTCAAACGTGCTGCGTAACACGAGAATGAACCTCATTGGTTCTTGCGGAAGCTCAAACGTGATGCGTAACATGAGAATGAACCTCATTGGTTCTTGCTGAAGCTCAAACGTAATGCGTAACACGAGAATGAACCTCATTGGTTCTTGCTGAAGCTCAAACGTGCTGCGTAACACCAGAACGAACCTCATTGGTTCTTGCTGAATCTCAAACGTGATGCGTAACACGAGAATGAACCTCATTGGTTCTTGCTGAAGCTCAAACGTGCTGCGTAACACGAGAATGAACCTCATTGGTTCTTGCGGAAGCTCAAACGTGATGCGTAACATGAGAATGAACCTCATTGGTTCTTGCTGAAGCTCAAACGTAATGCGTAACACGAGAATGAACCTCATTGGTTCTTGCTGAAGCTCAAACATGCTGCGTAACACCAGAACAAACCTCATTGGTTCTTGCTGAATCTCAAACGTGCTGCGTAACACCAGAATGAACCTCATTGGTTCTTGCTGAAGCTCAAATGTGATGCGTAACACCAGAATGAACCTCATTGGTTCTTGCTGAAGCTCAAACGTGCTGCGTAACACGAGAACGAACCTCATTGGTTCTTGCTGAAGCTCAAACGTGCTGCGTAACACGAGAACGAACCTCATTGGTTCTTGCTGAAGCTCAAACGTGCTGCGTAACACCAGAATGAACCTCATTGGTTCTTGCTGAAGCTCAAACGTGCTGCGTAACACCAGAATGAACCTCATTGGTTCTTGCTGAAGCTCAAACGTGCTGCGTAACACCAGAACGAACCTCATTGGTTCTTGCTGAAGCTCAAACGTGCTGCGTAACACCAGAACGAACCTCATTGGTTCTTGCTGAATCTCAAACGTGATGCGTAACACGAGAACGAACCTCATTGGTTCTTGCTGAAGCTCAAACGTGCTGCGTAACACCAGAACGAACCTCATTGGTTCTTGCTGAATCTCAAACGTGCTGCGTAACACGAGAACGAACCTCATTGGTTCTTGCGGAAGCTCAAACGTGATGCGTAACACGAGAATGAACCTCATTGGTTCTTGCTGAAGCTCAAACGTGCTGCGTAACACGAGAATGAACCTCATTGGTTCTTGCTGAAGCTCAAACGTGATGCGTAACACCAGAACGAACCTCATTGGTTCTTGCTGAAGCTCAAACGTGCTGCGTAACACGAGAATGAACCTCAATGGTTCTTGTCAAGCTCAAATGTGCTGCGTAACACCAGAATGAACCTCATTGGTTCTTGCTGAATCTCAAACGTGCTGCGTAACACCAGAATGAACCTCATTGGTTCTTGCTGAAGCTCAAATGTGATGCGTAACACCAGAATGAACCTCATTGGTTCTTGCTGAAGCTCAAACGTGCTGCGTAACACGAGAACGAACCTCATTGGTTCTTGCTGAAGCTCAAACGTGCTGCGTAACACGAGAACGAACCTCATTGGTTCTTGCTGAAGCTCAAACGTGCTGCGTAACACCAGAATGAACCTCATTGGTTCTTGCTGAAGCTCAAACGTGCTGCGTAACACCAGAATGAACCTCATTGGTTCTTGCTGAATCTCAAACGTGCTGCGTAACACCAGAATGAACCTCATTGGTTCTTGCTGAAGCTCAAATGTGATGCGTAACACCAGAATGAACCTCATTGGTTCTTGCTGAAGCTCAAACGTGCTGCGTAACACGAGAACGAACCTCATTGGTTCTTGCTGAAGCTCAAACGTGCTGCGTAACACGAGAACGAACCTCATTGGTTCTTGCTGAAGCTCAAACGTGCTGCGTAACACCAGAATGAACCTCATTGGTTCTTGCTGAAGCTCAAACGTGCTGCGTAACACCAGAACGAACCTCATTGGTTCTTGCTGAAGCTCAAACGTGCTGCGTAACACGAGAACGAACCTCATTGGTTCTTGCTGAAGCTCAAACGTGCTGCGTAACACGAGAATGAACCTCATTGGTTCTTGCGGAAGCTCAAACGTGCTGCGTAACACCAGAACGAACCTCATTGGTTCTTGCGGAAGCTCAAACGTGCTGCGTAACACCAGAACGAACCTCATTGGTTCTTGCTGAATCTCAAACGTGCTGCGTAACACCAGAACGAACCTCATTGGTTCTTGCTGAAGCTCAAACGTGATGCGTAACACGAGAATGAACCTCATTGGTTCTTGCTGAAGCTCAAACGTGCTGCGTAACACGAGAATGAACCTCATTGGTTCTTGCGGAAGCTCAAACGTGCTGCGTAACACCAGAACGAACCTCATTGGTTCTTGCGGAAGCTCAAACGTGATGCGTAACACGAGAATGAACCTCATTGGTTCTTGCTGAAGCTCAAACGTGCTGCGTAACACCAGAACGAACCTCATTGGTTCTTGCTGAATCTCAAACGTGCTGCGTAACACGAGATCGAACCTCATTGGTTCTTGCGGAAGCTCAAACGTGATGCGTAACACGAGAATGAACCTCATTGGTTCTTGCTGAAGCTCAAACGTGCTGCGTAACACGAGAATGAACCTCATTGGTTCTTGTGAAGCTTAAACGTGCTGCGTAACACGAGAATGAACCTCATTGGTTCTTGCTGAAGCTCAAACGTGCTGCGTAACACGAGAATGAACCTCATTGGTTCTTGCTGAATCTCAAACGTGATGCGTAACACCATAACAAACCTCATTGGTTCTTGTGAAGCACAAACGTGATGCGTAACACCAGAACGAACCTCATTGGTTCTTGCTGAAGCTCAACGTGCCGCCAGTTGTCCACTAGAAGGTATTCCAGCTTCGAGCTACAAGTGTTTGTGCTTACACTATCCTGTCCGATTTTATGTGCAGTAATCTACTGGCCGCCCAAATTATATAAGGATTTTTTAATTGAGTTCTCAAGAGTTTCTGACGGAGTTTTTATCAAAGTTTGACAATATTGTAATCTGTGGTGACTTTAACATTCATGTTTGCTGCTCCTCTGATAAACCTGCTAATGAATTTAAGGCACTTTTAGACTCATTTGATTTGGCTCAATCCATTTCCTGTCCCACCCATAGGTTAGGTCACACTCTTGACCTTATTATCTCTCGTGGGGTGATTGTGTCAATTTGTGAGGTCATGGATTTTCCCATCTCTGACCATTCTCTCATACGGTTTGACATTTGTGCTGTCCCACCTGCACCAAAGTCTACTGCCCTCCATCGCCATCACATTATCACCTCATCTACAGTCGACGATTTTGTTGCTGCCCTCTCTGTTTCAGACCTCGCCTCTACTGCTGAATTGGCATCGCCTCTTTGTCCGGATCATTTTCTCGCCTCCTTCCATACAATCTGCTCCCAGATTATGGACTCTGTTGCGCCCTTCAAGGTAAAGTCGACCAATGGTCCAGTGGACCCCTGGCTCAATGATACAACTCGGGTCCTCAGGCGCCAGTGTAGACGGGCTGAGAAGGATAGGCTGCAGATGTCACTGGAGATGTTTAGAGACAGTCTAGCCACCTATCAGAGTGCTCTGAAGGTAGCCAAAGGACAGTACTTTTCTGCTCTCATTAATAGTAATAGCCACCGCCCTGGAGTTTTATTCAGCATTATTAATTTTGTTATAAATCCGGTGTCTGTCGAATTGACTGACATATCTGTGGACAGATGCAATGCCTTTAAGCAACATTTTTTGGACAAGGTTTTGACTGTTAGACAAACCATTACTCAAGTCCCTGTTGTTGTCATGGCTACTCCTGCGGCGCAATCTATGCTAGATAGCTTTGATGCAGTTACTCTGGTGGACGTCAAAAAAGCTGTCCACGAGTTGAAGCTCACCACCTGCCATCTAGACGTTGTTCCTGCCAGGATTTTGAAGGAGGCTGTTGATATCATAGGTCCCATCCTTGTCCCCTTCATAAACAGCTGCTTTAGGATGGGTACTGTTCCCGCTGTTCTCAAACACGCTATTGTTAGACCGCTGCTCAAGAAACCCAACCTTGATCCCTCCATACTTTCTAACTTCTGTCCCATATCTAACCTGTCATTTCTATCTAAGTTGATGGAGAAGCTTGTTTTTACACAGCTTCAGTCTCATCTTCAACTTCACGGCATTGGTGACACATTTCAGTCTGGTTTCAGGTCGAGACATAGCACTGAATCAGCATTATTGAGGGTCCATAATGACATTCTTGGAGCCCTTGATGGTAAAAGCTCTGTTGTTTTGGTGCAACTGGACCTAACCGCTGCATTTGACACTGTAGATCATGCCATCCTCATTTCTCGTCTTCGACATGCTCTTGGTCTGCAGGGTGCGGTGCTAAATTGGTTCTCATCATACCTCACTAACAGAACTTTCTCAGTAATGCTCAATGATTATTCTTCTTCGGTTGCTTCTCTGCCATCTGGTGTGCCTCAAGGATCTATTCTTGGGCCTACTGTGTTCTCACTCTATATGCTGCCACTTGGTCAAATCACAACGTTCAATTTCATTTCTATGCCGACGACCTCCAGATCTATCTTCCTGTGATTCTGAGTAATCGTTCTGCAATGGACCCGCTCCATAATTGACTTCAGGATATCAAACATTGGCTTTCCCAGAACTTCCTTCATTTGAATGAAGATAAGACTGAGTACATCCTGTTTAGTCCAGATTCACCTAGCATTTCTCCTAGTTTTGGTCCTCTAACACCTCAGTTTGCACCTACCGTGCGTAACCTGGGTGTTATCTTCGACAAAAGTATGCACTTCGATAAGCAGGTCAGTGCAGTAGTGAAGGCAAGTTTTTACCAGCTAAGATTACTCAGCAAGGTCAAATCATTTTTGTCCCAAGCTGACCTTGAAAAAGCTATACATGCCTCCATCAGCTCGAGGATTGACTACTGTAATGCTCTCTACACTGGACTAAATCAATCACTTTTCAATAGGCTCCAAATGGTACAGAACGCTGCAGCACGACTTCTCTCTAATACCTCCAAACGCTCACACATCACCCCCGTCCTCCGCTCGCTTCACTGGCTTCCGGTGCAGTTTAGGGTGGAGTATAAGGTCCTTCTTTTTGTGTTTAAGGCCATCAATGGTCTGGCCCCGGCCTACCTTGCCGAATTAATAAAGGTCTACCAACCAGCCAGAGCTCTCCGCTCCTCTGGACATACCTCTCTGGTCATTCCCAAATACAATTACAAGAAGTTCGGAGGCCGGTCATTTTCCATCTAGGGACCAAAGCTGTGGAACGCACTTCCAGCACACTTACGTTCCATCAGTGTTTTTAAAGCACAATTGAAAACTTATTTATTCATACAAGCTTTTAATACATAGTCCCTGTTTCAATTCCTTTTTGATGTTCATTTTGTTCTTATATTTTCTTTTTTTCTGTTTTTTTAGTGTCGTCTTGTTTTACTGGAAAGCACCTAGTGCTCCTTATGGCTGTTGTAAGGTGCTCTATAAATTAAAATTGATTGATTGATTGAATAATTAGTCATTAAAATAAGTATTAAAATAACATTTATGACTTGACTGATCTCATTTATTTATAGGAGAAAGACTTATTTGTGATTTTTCTTTAGATCTGAATCATAAATGCCGCTAAAGAGGAAGAGCGATCTTCAGGACTGAGTTTGATGGCGTTCAGCTGGAGTGTTTCTGAATCTCTCAGCATCTGCCCGTCAGCACCTGATAAGACTCGAGTGGGAGATGTTTTCATACAGCAGTCATCAGTGTCTGAAACACAACATGTTCCCGATACAGTCGGGTCTCAGCGTCCTGCAGAGATACAGCAGATCTTCACACCGCCGCTGCTCACTCATCATGCTTCCGTCAAGGTCAGCAGTTACAAATAAGTCTCGCTGTCACATGGGGACGTTTCACAAGGTCTATATATCAGGAAGGTTTTTAGTCAGAAGTCCAATTATACAAACGCCTGCTTTTTTCCAGAAAGAAACGTGTAGTTCGCATGATCTGAAATTAGAATAAACCTGAGAAATATTTGTTGGAAACTCAGAAGTAAAACATTTGGACACATATTAATTAAATATGTGATTAAAATAACATTTATTTATTTATGTAAATTGCATTTTATGCATTTTATTTCAATTTATTGAAATGGCATTATGGCAAATGTGTAAAAATCTTGATTGACATGAAAATAATGTCACAATGCAAAAAACAAATCTAAAAATAGACCTAATTTTCTTTATATCAAATAACCCTCAACCAGAAGCAATTAATTAATTAGAATTGAATTAGAATTGAATTAAAAGTGTGTGTCCACATAGTTTTGGCCATATAGTATATTTAATACACAAACTCACCTGTGCTGAAAATCTGTGTGTTAATGACTGAATCCTGTCCGCTGTCCTTCTCTGACTCTTCAGGAGATTCTCCGGGATTAATGGAGCGAAACATCCCTGAAGGAAAACGAGGAGCTGATAGAGGTGCGACAGCTAATAATGCACAGCAGCTTTTGTGCTTTATTAAATGAAATATATTTATTCTTGTTTGTGTCTGTGACATCACGAGTGTGTTGTTTTGGGTTTCGTGTTTCGTACGTCGTCATCTGTTTACAGATTGCTTGAAATAGCAAAAAAAAAAAGACAAAAGTAGCAACAGAAGCTGTTTTTCTGCCATTCCAAACTTTACGGAGCAGTTTTTTTGTTCGTGGTGTGTTATAAATAGCTTCATACTGAAGTTTGTTGATAAAGGAGGCCGTAGGAATGATAAACATGAGTGTTGAGTCTGCTGAGGGTTGGCAATGAAGGATCTTACCTGACGACACACACATTCACAGCATCAGGATCAACCACAATCTGTTCTGTAACAACCTCTCATGGTGCTGAATTGAGGATCTAGAACTTGATTTTCTGTTTTGAAGTATTAAAATTTAAAAATCTTTCCAAATGTGTGTATTCCCTTACATAAACTGAATTTGTCGACCTCAAAACACCTCAGTCATTAGTTTCACTTGTTTTAAAGGCATAGTTCACCCTAAAATTAAAATGAAATCATCATTTACTCACACTTGTGTTCTGCTAATGCCGTACGCCCTTCTTTCATTTTCAGACCATGAAAGGAGAGTTTTTTAAAAAGAATGTCCATATAATGGCAGTGAATAACGACCAGCATCACGCTTTAAAAAAGACTCAAAAGTGTCACAGAACGATCTGATGTGACGTGTGTCGTATATATTTCACGTGTTCTAGCTTTGGTGAAACACAAACTGATTGTTATTGTATTATTTAATGAAAATTCTGCCCTTGGCCGTTGGTCTTCTGTGTTCGTGAGGCTCTATTAATGCAAAAAATCTGAATTGTGAGATATAAACTCACAGTTCTTTTTTCCCCCTCAGAATTAGACTTTATAACTCGCGATTAAGAGTTTATATCTCACAATTCTATAAAAAAAACTTGCGATTGTGAGAAAAAACAGTCAGAACTGTAAGATAAAAAGTTGCAATTATCTTTTAAATTGTTTTATTCCGTGGCGGAAACAATCTTCCATACTAAATAAATGCTAACTGAATTAAATAAAATATTTTTTGAAAAAATCTCTTTTTCATTTAGTTGAACTTCATGCATGAAAATGTGTGTGAAGGTGTGTGTGTGTGTGTGTGGGGGGGGGGGCATGTTTATTTATACAAATGTCTTCACAAGGATAGTAAAACTTGAGATTCCCTACTTTGTCAGGACTTCTGCTGGTTCTCACAAGGAAAACTGATTAATAAACATAATAAAATGTGTTTGAAAATGTAAAAATGCAGACAGTTTGCTGTGAATGGTTAGGGTTAGGGTGTAGGGGAGAGAATGTACAGTATAAAAGCCATTACGCCCATGGAGAGTCCCTACAAGGATGAACCAGACGTGTGTGTGTGTGATGTGGGTTCAGACGGCCTCTTTTACCATAATCTCGTATTATCAGCTAGGTGAGACACAACACGGCTCTGTTCACACACACCGTCAGCGGCTCGTGTTCTTCTGCTGCTCGTCACGCCTGAGATGAGAACGAGAAAGAGTTTGTCTCAGAGTGCGGGAAAATGATGAATTGCCCCCAAATGTGCAGATGTGGATGGATTGTCCTTTATCATTGCTTTTGATTCATTTTCATTTTTGTTGTTTAAATCAGTAAGATATATATACAGTCAAACCAAAAATGATTCAGACATTTTTGATATTTTTGATATATTTGTACTAGTGAGTTCAGGACACTATAGTTCATTTCTGTAAGTGAGGATAGCAAAATAAAGTAAACTGTGACATATTATACCCAAAAACTCTTCACCAGCAAAACTGATAAAAATTTGGAATCAAAAATGATTCAGACACTTTGACCTGATCAGTGTTTTCTGACATAATTAAGATTAATTAAGTTTAACCCTGAGATCTTGTAATATTTTATTAACATTTTTTTAAACTCTAGTGAATAAACTGAATTAATGAATGAAATGTTCAAGGATACATTTTGGTTTGACTGTATCAGTTAATTCAGCTTCTCACACGTTTTCACCACACAAACCAGGGAACGTTCTCAGAACGTTGTTCTTCCAATAACTTTAATACAACATTCGTTCTGGTGTTTAATAATGTTTGGGAAACATTAGCACAAGAAACAAAGGAACAAAAAGAGTAACGCTTTATTTCTAAAAACATTTAATTGGACGTTGGTCTAACGTTTTTTAAATGTTACTACAGAATTAACGTTCCCAGAATGATCAGATGATCAACAACTGGATGTTCTGAGATGGTTGTTAGATTATATTTGGTGGACAGCGTCTCGTTAGGTTTGTTGTGACAGAAGTCATCGCCTGAGCAACTGCTCCTCGTCTGTCACTCATTAGCGACGGCTCCTTCTTAATCTCTGCGTTTGTTTGTTTAGTTTGACACGAGGCCGAGCCGTGTCACACCCCGAGAGAGACGGACGCGAGGACGTGGAGCGGCGGACGCTTCTGTCTCTTGTTAACAACCGAGGTGTTTGTTTTCCTTACCTCTCCTTTCCTTCTTTTCTTTCTCTTCCTCCGTCTCTCCAGGAGGGATGTGTGCTGCCGGTGTGCGGCGGGCGGCGCTGGTCCAGGACCGCCGAGATCTGTGGCCTTTCTTCACATCAGACCCTGTTTGTGTTTCCTCTGATTGAGAACACATTGGCCGGACCGGGACCGCTGGGGTCCGTCTCTCCGGGGTCGCCCGAACCCCTTCCTCTCCTGCGGCGGGTGCGGGACGCGTCCCTCTGACCGTCCTCTGACCCGCGTGCCACCGGCCGGCCCGACTGTGAACCTGGCAAACAAACGCCCGGCGCTCTCGGGTTTCTGCTCACCCAACACCATCGGATCCAGGATGAAGGATGGTTTATATGAAGTTTGAAGTTTGGGGTCAGTGAGAGACTTAATCTCAACAAAGCTGCATTTACTTGAGCAAAAATACAGTAAAAAAATGTGATATAGGGTGAATTTAGGGTGATTGGGACACAGATGAATTGGAAAAAGTGTCCTAATATATCAAGTGAACAATATTAGTGTAATGAGGTAGAGTATAGCGGCTGATTTCAGACACAGCCTTACTTTGCATTTTTGTGTAAAAACGTCTGAACTTTTGGCCGTCCAATCAAATAACGAATCGAGAAGAAGATGATGATATCACGTGCGGTTCATTCGTAATCGTCACACTGGAAATGGAAGGTCAGGTCAAATGCATTGCATTGTGGGTACAGCACTGGTTGTGTTCACTTCACACTGAAAGTATGCATACTGCGGTAATAGTATGGAAGTGTGCTATTCTGATCATTTCCATGCATGTCTTTTGTCAATTTGTGTGTTTGACGGAGTAGATTTTGGAAAGCAGATGAAGTGATTCCTGCGCTGTGATTCAACTTCCTCCAGGAACATAAACAGGACGAGTCTTTGCCATCACAGTATGAAGACACGCTGAAAAATCTTTGAGATTAAAGGGATAGTTCCCTTAAAATCATCATTCTGTCATCGTTTACCCTCCTTCATGTCATTCAGACCTCTCTGTTCAACATAAAACAAGATATTTTGATAAATGGCTCAGTTTTGTGTCCATACAGTGGAAGTCAATGAGCTCTGAAATACACCGCAAAAAGATATTAAGACATTAAGTAAAAAAATGCATCAAAATGAAGTGAGTTTGTGCTTAAAACAAGAACAAATATCTGCCAATGGAGTCAGAAAAATTAACTGAATTCAAAGGGAAAACAAGACTCCATTGGCAGATATTTGTTCCTAAACTCACTTCATTTTGATCAATTTTTCATAAAACAAGATTTAATATCTTCAGTCATTTCTCTTCTCCAGTAAATGTATCTTGATTTAAGAATGTTTAGATATTTGTGCTGGAAAACAAGACAGAAATAATGAATAAAAAACTTTTTTAACATCTTTTATGTTCAACAGAAGAAAGTCAGTCAGTTTGGAAAGACATGAGGAGAGAATATAATGACAGAATTTTAATTTTTGAGAGTTTTGCTTCTAATGTTTTACCTGAATAGAAGCATAATTGTAAAATATGATGCTCAGCCATCATTCATTGTGTGTTTCTGAAATCCATCAATGACTGGTGAGACGTGTGAGACAGAGGAGCGCTGTACACCTGTTGACCGCCGCAGTGAGTACAGCCTGTAGCTGTCATCGTGTGTGTGTGTGTGTGTGTGTGTGTGTGTGTGTGTGTGTGTGTGTGTGTGTGTGTGTGTGTGTGTGTGTGTGTGTGTGTGTGTGTGTGTGTGTGTGTGTGTGTGTGTGTGTGTGTGTGTGTGTGAGGAGCTGTATTATTCTTCAGCTGTTACACACACACGGTGAAAACAGGTGTTTGTTTATTTGTGTGTTTAATTCAAAACAATTATTATTCTGTTATCGGAATTTGTATAATGTTTTATTGGTGGGAGAAGAAATTTCAAATTTGGACACTTCAAGAAGATGGGCTTCTGTATAGAGCGGTCTGTATTCATACATACAACCTTTTATGGCTTCTCATCAATTCATTAATTAATTGAACTTAATTAAACTTAAACAGCTCGTATTGAACAAACAAAAATTGAAATAACCCAATAAACATGAAAGTATTGTGCAATCATTGAAGACGTTTTCCTTATATTGAACCTCTTTGGCAGAAAAATTTGAGTCAAAAACCCTAGAGTTCTGTACAGAGCGTATAAAAGATTACTTTTTAACACTATTGCACAAACAAGTTTCAAATGATAATTTTCCTATTATTACTTATTATTATATACAAAGTCACTTGAAATTGATGTAATAAAGTGTGTTTGAGAATGAAAAAAAAAAAACATTGAAATTAATAACTATTCATTTTCAAATTATTTTAATATAGCATTTTTTAAAATTAATAACAAATATGACCGGCAAACAATCAAATAGTATAAAATGAAAAGAAAAAAAAATGGTGTAGAAATAATTTTCACTAGTAAATTTCTCAAATAATTACAAAGAAACACTTTGAGTTAAACACAGTAGAAAGACTGAAATAGTATTTTCTTGTAAAACGCAGTCTAAACATCTTTGTTTTGTTTACAACTTTGAAAAATACATTTTTACATTAATATTAATAACTGAACAATTAAACCTGATCCTATTTTTATTATTATTTCTATGAATGCAGCGCGGGTAATTTGTCTGCTGTAATGAATAAATCATGTGTTTCTCTGTGTCATCAGGGCTGGACTTCAGTGAAGTTCAACACCTTCACCTGCTGCTCGACAGAAACAAAAGAGCAGAGCTGAGCCAGAAATAGCCGCGCGAGAGCGTTTCCTCTTGGCCGATCAAAGGCGCATTTGTGCAGCGTTGATTCCCTGCGGCTGTGCAGAACAGATAAGCATCAAACCGCACGGCTCACGCCACAGAGTCAGCTCTGCTGAAGACTGTTTGTTTGCCTGTTTTATTCTCTCATTTAGTTTTCCTCCAGGGTCTGCCACTTAGATCCTATCTGGACAGGAGTAAATGGATTTGACATGATTGTTCAGCAGATATGCAGTGATGAAAGTCTGAAAGGTTTACTACAGCGCTGGCTCATACATCCTCTCAAACGGTGACTTGTAGTGTAAATTACTAGAGTTATCAGACAACAAATGACTGTGTTATTAATTCCATTGTGCCGTCTCAAGTTCACTTATATACAGAGAGGAAATAGAAGAAATAAAAATGTGCATATTTGATAAAACAGCAGGAAACGGGGGTGGGAAAGCTCAAATAGACATCCTCATGTAGAAACTGAAATAAAAACTGTAAAAATACATTCATACGTTCATGCATTTAGCAGCGATTTACAAGAGAGGAACATAAGCAAAAATAAAGATTGCTAAAAAAATTCCTTTAATAACGTGAAAATTTTATGTCAGCTATTAATTTGTTGATGTTAATGAGCACTGACAGATATCAGTTAGCAGTGTCAGTAACCAGTCTTAGACTAACGACTCTTAGAAGAAAAGTTTCTGCATGAAACCTTAAAAGGTTCCGTCAGGTGATTCGTGTGTAGAAGCTTTCAGGGGTTCCATCATGGGATAATTTTATGCATTTAGTGTTAATCACTTTAATTCATTTTTAATTTAATTGTATGAATGAAACATCTCATGAACACGTTATCAGTAGGAAATATTTAAATAGCCTGATAAACATGAACGTATTATGCAATCATTTAGGACATTTCTCCTTAGAACCTTTTTGGCATTAAAAGGTTCCTTAAAATTGAGTCAAGAACTCTAGGGTTCTAAATAAAACCTTTTTGGCATAAAAAAGGTTCTTTAAAATTGAGTCAAGAACCTTTTTGGCATAAAAAAGGTTCCTTAAAATTGAGTCAAGAACTCTAGGGTTCTATATAGAACCTTTTTGGCATTAAAAAAAGGTTCCTTAAAATTGAGTCAAGAACTCTAGGGTTCTATATAGAATCTTTTTGGCATAAAAAAGGTTCCTTAAAATTGAGTCAAGAACTCTAGGGTTCTAAATAGAACCTTTTTGGCATAAAAAAGGTTCTTTAAAATTGAGTCAAGAACACCAGAGTTCTATATAGAATCTTTTTGGCATAAAAAGGTTCCTTAAAATTGAGTCAAGAACACCAGAGTTCTATATAGAATCTTTTTGGCATAAAAAGGTTCCTTAAAATTGAGTCAAGAACACCAGAGTTCTATATAGAATCTTTTTGGCATAAAAAAGGTTCCTTAAAATTGAGTCAAGAACTCTAGGGTTCTATATAGAACCTTTTTGGCATAAAAAAGGTTCCTTAAAATTGAGTCAAGAACTCTAGGGTTCTATATAGAATCTTTTTGGCATAAAAAAGGTTCCTTAAAATTGAGTCAAGAACCTTTTTGGCATAAAACAAAGTTACTTAAAATTGAGTCAAGAACACCAGAGTTCTATATAGAACCTTTTTGGCATAAAAAAGGTTCCTTAAAATTGAGTCAAGAACTCTAGGGTTCTATATAGAACCTTTTTGGCATAAAAAAGGTTCCTTAAATTTGAGTCAAGAACTCTAGGGTTCTATATAGAACCTTTTTGGCATAAAAAAGGGTTCCTTAAAATTGAGTCAAGAACTCTAGGGTTCTATATAGAACCTTTTTGGCATAAAAAAGGTTCCTTAAAAATTGAGTCAAGAACTCTAGGGTTCTATATAGAACCTTTTTGGCATAAAAAAATGTTCCTTAAAATTGAGTCAAGAACTCTAGGGTTCTATATAGAACCTTTTTGGCATAAAAAAAGGTTCCTTAAATTTGAGTCAAGAACTCTAGGGTTCTATATAGAACCTTTTTGGCATAAAAAAGGTTCCTTAAAATTGAGTCAAGAACCTTTTTGGCATAAAAAAAAGTTACTTAAAATTGAGTCAAGAACACCAGAGTTCTATATAGAACCTTTTTGGCATAAAAAAGGTTCCTTAAAATTGAGTCAAGAACTCTAGGGTTCTATATAGAACCTTTTTGGCATTAAAAAAAGGTTCCTTAAAATTGAGCCAAGAACTCTAGGGTTCTATATAGAACCTTTTTGGCATAAAAAAGGTTCCTTAAAATTGAGTCAAGAACTCTAGGGTTCTATATAGAACCTTTTTGGCATAAAAAAGGTTCCTTAAATTTGAGTCAAGAACTCTAGGGTTCTATATAGAATCTTTTTGGCATAAAAAAGGTTCCTTAAAAATTGAGTCAAGAACTCTAGGGTTCTATATAGAACCTTTTGGCATAAAAAAGGTTCCTTAAATTTGAGTCAAGAACTCTAGGGTTCTATATAGAACCTTTTTGGCATAAAAAAAGGTTCCTTAAAATTGAGTCAAGGACTCTAGGGTTCTATATAGAACCTTTTTGGCATAAAAAAGGTTCCTTAAAATTGAGTCAAGAACTCTTGGGTTCTATATAGAACCTTTTTGGCATAAAAAAGGTTCCTTAAATTTGAGTCAAGAACTCTAGGGTTCTATATAGAATCTTTTTGGCATAAAAAAAGGTTCCTTAAAAATTGAGTCAAGAACTCTAGGGTTCTATATAGAACCTTTTTGGCATAAAAAAGGTTCCTTAAATTTGAGTCAAGAACTCTAGGGTTCTATATAGAACCTTTTTGGCATAAAAAAGGGTTCCTTAAAATTGAGTCAAGAACTCTAGGGTTCTATATAGAACCTTTTTGGCATAAAAAAGGTTCCTTAAATTTGAGTCAAGAACTCTAGGGTTCTATATAGAACCTTTTTGGCATAAAAAAAGGTTCCTTAAAATTGAGTCAAGAACTCTAGGGTTCATTGTACTGTAGAACCTTAATGGCATAAAAGGTTCTTTTAAAAAGATTCTTTAAAGGGTTCTTTTTTTATATAATAAAAACAATCCTCAATGTGTAACACACTTTTATCTGCATTTAATCCCCTGGACTTGAATTATTAATCATTCTTATGCACTGAATCACAGTTTAATGAGTGCCAGTGCAGTTTAACAGATGCTTTTTCTGGGTGTAATGCATTATAATAATTTGACAGGCGGGTTGTCGGGAGAATGGCTTAGAGCTTCCCATACGCTTCCTCCGGGTGATAAGAAAGGAAAACACAGTCTCCGCTCTTAAAACAGAAACCCTGAGCACCTTCAGGAAGAGCAGAGCGGCTCTATGGGCTTTGTAATTTAAGGCAGAGGTCAATCCCGGGCTTTACAAAGTGAGGAAGCCCCTCCACCCCACATTAATGCTCCGGCAGGTCAAGCCTCCATTTAAAAAGAGGAACATGCGCTCTTAATCGTGATGTTCTTCGTTGATTTTGGCTCTATGGATTTTTGATTGGCTAGATGGTTCTTTACTTTAAATTTTAAGAGATCTAGATGTTTCATTGAAGTCCCTCAGATCAGTATTTTGGTTTCTGTGCACTCCTAAAAAACCAAAAAAAGTTTCCAAAAAGGGGTTTCATGACAAATGCCATAGAAGGCCATTTTTGGTTCCCAAAGAACTTTTGATTAAACTCTTTTTTTTTTTTTTTTTGCTATAGTGAGAAAAACATTTTAATAATCTAAAAAATAACTTTTTTCAATCATAATGAGCCTTTTGTGCAATGGAAAGGTTGTACATTTTTAAAAATAAAAGTTCCAAAAAAACATTTTAGGTTCTCCAAAGAACCTTTCTGTGATCAGTTCTTAAAAGAACATTTTTTCTTAGTGTGAAGAACATTTAATAATCTAAAAAAACTTTTTTTTTTCAGTATAAAGAACCTCGGAAAGTTCCATGGATGTTAAAGGTTGTTCATGGAAACCATCAATAAAGGACCTTTATTTTATGAGTGTGCTCTTTAAATCATCAGTACAGTAAAAATAAAGGTCCTTCATTGGCATTGATGGTTGCGTGAAGAACCTTTAACATTCGTGGAGCCTTTCTAAGGTTCTTTATAGTGAAAAAAAAGGTTCTTTAGATTATTAAAATGCTCTTCACATTAATAAACTTTTAAAAATTGTTCTCTAAACGGTTCTTCAGGGAACCAAAAATGGTTCTTCTAGGACCATTTTGGAACCTTTATCTGTTTGTTGAGAACTGGAGAACTTATGAAAAATCTCTTCCAGGATGTACAGCTCTTTTTTGGTTCTATTTGGAACTTTTATTTTCAGGAGTGTTTTGTTTAAGTGACTGTTTTCTGTAAATTTAGAGCAGTTTTGTGTGATTAAACGCTCATATTTGGGAAGATGGTTTCATAACTCCTGTATTCTGAGCAGGCCCTGAACCTGGAGCCCATTTGTTTTAAAGCGAGAAACACCTTGAACAAATTTCTCTCTACATTCAAACCGTGAGAGATGATGATGTTGTAAGTTTCTGATGTTCATCAGGTCTGCGGTGTCCCACTGACCCGGAGCTTCAGTCCATCTGCATTCTTGCACTTTGAACCATAAACATCCTCCTTTCAAAGAGCTTGGCAGGAAGTTTGGTAAGTTTTCCCTTATATGTGCTATAGTCTATTTAAATAGAGCCTGCTGGATTGCTTCAATATAAATGTCTATATTTCAATGATGTGATGATGTTTGAGATCATCGTAATCATTCGTACTGGTTTGCATTGCATGTATCTATGAAATAATAAAATACTGGGCCTGAAAAAGTGTTAATATATTAATTACACACAGTCTATTAAGCAAGTAAATTAGTTTGTTAATTAATGTGTGTTTTTTTTTTAAATTGATTAAGGCTGTCATGGAAGTGAAAATGTAAGTAAACTAACTGCACGCAAGCTCGACAGATCTCCAGCGCAGTTTCCACAAAGACACAAAACAAACGTTTCTTTCTCTGTTCAATTTCAGAGGCGTGAAGGAGCCGATAGATGCTGATGACATACAGAACACACAGCTGTTACACCTGTGAGTGTGTGAGTGTGTGTGTGTGTGTGTGTGTGTGTGTGTGTGTGTGTGTGTGTGTGTGTGTGTGTGTGTGTGTGCTATCAATGAAATATAAACACCTATATAATAATGCATAAAATAATCATTTGTATAATCTAAAAATGCTGGGTTAAAAACAACCCAAGTTGTGTTGAAAATGGACAAACCCAACGATTGGTTTGTTTTAACCCAGTGGTTGGGTTAAATGTTTGCCTAATGTGCTGGGCAGTTTTATTTAACTCAAATATTGTTTAAAAATGACTGTATTTCTTGCTTAAAATGAACCCAAAATATGTTGGAAATTAAAAATCAGACACATAATTACTAGAGGCAACAACAATAATCAAAAGGTGGACATTTATTAATAAGCAATTTAACAAATGTTTATTGTTTAATTATTATTCATTAGACCTATTAATAAATCTTCATGTATTAAACGTATTCATAAATGTTTATTTCCAACATATTTTGGGTTCATCAAGAAATGCAGTAATTTTTAAACAATAGTTGGGTGAAATAAAACTACCAGCAGGTCAAACATTTAACCCAGCCGCTGGGTTTGTCCATTTTCAACCCAACTTGGGTTGTTTTTAACTCAACATTTTGAGAGTGTACAGCAAAGCTGTAGGCTATTGTGTTCTTTTTTTCTGGACCTCATAAAATACAACAAATAAATAGCATTTTTTAAAATTGTATATTATATACAGTATTTATAAAATATACTTAAGTTAAATTGAAAAAGTTAAATGAGTTTGTAGCTAAATATGCAAGTCTCGAAATGAATGCGGGTTAAAATACTATATATAGTCTGTATTAATGCATAAAATAAAAAGTGTCAAAAACTCGACTAAATTTCCTCACTCAATTACATACAGACCTTTAAACAAAACCTTTTTTTCATAGTACTGGTTCGTGGAGTTAAATAATCTAAACATGTTTGGAGAGCATCAGTCGGGCTGGAGGATGAGAGAGATGAGTGACGAAAGCGGAATATGACGAGAAGATCCGCGCGAGTCTGACGACAGCAGAGTTTCGCCTTTCACGGGAGGAAAAAAAGTTTGCAGGATCTTCCAGAAGAACCTTCGAGCTTAAACGACATTGAGATCCGAGTCCATCACAGCAAAACCCGAGGGTTACCGGAGCACGAGCTCGTGTTTCATTCACACGGACAATATTTAAGAGTTTCTGTCATCATTTATGGATCTGCGGTGACCTGATGCGTGAACAAACCATCCAGAAGACCTAAAATCAGGTAATCAGACATCGTCAAACACTTAAGAATAGAGGGGCTTTTCGCAGCAATGCATTTTCGGTTCCCTAAAGAACTTTCAGCGATCAGTTCAGTGTGTAGAACAGTTTAATGATCTAAAGATCCGCTTGGATGATGGATGAAGTTCTTCACGGAACCATCGATGCCAATTCAAGACCTTATTTGTATCTTGAGGTGTTTGTTTTGATGGTTTGTTTGCTTGTGTTTTTGAAGCGATGGCATCTTACCATAGCTTAGATGATGACGCAATGGCTTTGATGGTCCACGACACCAACGCGGTGAAGAAAGAAGAGTTCGCGAAGGACGAGCCGGTCCAGGAGCCGAGTCCGGAGAAAGCGGACCCGTCGCAGAAGCCGCCGTACTCGTACGTGGCTCTGATCGCCATGGCCATCCGAGAGAGCTCGGAGAAGAGGCTGACCCTGTCCGGCATCTACCAGTACATCATCACCAAGTTCCCCTTCTACGAGAAGAACAAGAAGGGCTGGCAGAACAGCATCCGGCACAACCTGAGTCTCAACGAGTGCTTCATCAAAGTTCCCCGGGAGGGCGGCGGCGAGCGCAAGGGCAACTACTGGACCCTGGACCCGGCCTGCGAGGACATGTTCGAGAAGGGCAACTACCGGCGCCGGAGGCGCATGAAGCGGCCGTTCAGACCGCCGGCGGCTCACTTCCAGCCGGGCAAGTCTCTCTTCGGCGGCGACGGATACGGCAGTTACCTGCCCGCCCCCAAATACCTCCAGTCCGGCTTCATGAACAACAGCTGGCCGCTCGCGCAGCCTCCGCCGCCGATGAGCTACGCGTCCTGCCAGATGGGCAACGGCAACATGGGCGCCATGAACGTGAAAGGACTGTCGGCCCCGTCGTACAACCCCTACAGCCGAATGCAAGCCATGGGCCTGCCGAACATGATGAACTCGTACAGCGGGATGGGGCACCACCAGCACCAGCCGCAGCAGCAGCCCTCGCCGGTCCCGTCCAACAGCGCGGCGGCCCTGCAGTTCACCTGCTCCCGGCAGCCGGCCGAGCTCTACTCGTACTGGGACCACGAGGCCAAAAACTCCACGTTACACTCGCGGATTGACATTTGAACCGAATTCGCACCTCGTTCGAGGGGAACTGTCGATCGTTCAAGGTAAACAGGGTATCTTACGTTGCTGAAGAACAAACCGAGTCCCTAAATGTTCCGGACTGCACGGATAAATCTTTTTTTTTGTTTTTTTTTTGTACATTTTAAATCAGTAGATTTGATTCTATAAGTCTCGACTTCAGGATAAAACATAAAATACTTTTCATAAAAAAAAACACATGATCGAAAAATTATTTGTTGATGGACAGTGAGAACATTTACAAGATTGTTTGGGACCATTGTGATTTTTACGTTTTGGATTGTCAAACCAGCACTTATTATTTTCTATTTGCTTTCAATAAACTGTTTTGATTAAAATGTTTTCGAGACACTCGATATATTTGGAGGAATCTGAGAGTGTTTATTTTAAAATATAAGCGCTTAAAAAAACAGATACTCGATTTACATCATTTACTTAATTATGATAATTAATCACCGTTAATGTGATCGTAAGGCCTGATTCAGTTCAATCCGTGTGAACAAACAGATGTAAATTAAATCAGTTCAGTGTTTATGCTGTTCTCTCTCGAAGATTTAATCTTTACTTTTTTTATTTGTTTGTTTGTTTTTTAGTTAAAGAAACCGATTCGAATTGAGCGATTTATTTTTTTTTTTTTCGTTTCACGGTTCTCGTGAATTAGACCATGACATTTTTATATTCAGTCAAATATTTATTTAGATACATTTTATATTCAATCATGGTCCTGCATTTCATTTCAGTCTCTCTGATGCATTTTCAGAAATAGGCCTGTATAGAAATTATTAAATTTGTATGAAAAGTGAAAATTAAATTATCCCAAACTGTCTAAATGTTTTTTTTTAGATCATATGCGAAAATAACACGAGCTTAAAGAAATGAAACTTTTTAACATATATTTAAAAAATAGATATATTTAGATTTAAAAAAGACTTATAAAAATAAATCAGAAATGTATGATCGCAGATCTCTCTCTTTTAACGAAAGTTCGTGAAAAACTCGCCTGAGATCAAGAGAAAGTCGCTCATTCCGTATATTTTCTCATCATACAATAACAACTGATGAAAACCCTGTGACGAGACTGAAGAAATCCGAACCGAACTCGAATTATAGCGCAAATAGACACCTAAAATAAATCATGCATGTAAAAAACGTTTATTTGCTTTTGTCACTCCTCCGGTTTAATCCCTGTTCATGACAGACACACAATATGTTTTTATAATGTTATAATAATAATAATATTGAAAGCTTAAATTGAGAATGGATATAAAACAAAATACTGACACCATTTACAATCACCGGAGAAATTAAAATGCATTCGTGTCATAAACATCATAAACCTTCTTGCATTTATTTTAGTTTCAGATCGTCCGTGAAGCGCTTGAATAAAATAATGTTCATAAACATTAGAGCATTATTTATATTCTCTTCTTTAAAAGCTCGCGCTTCTCTGATGTTTGTATTTCACACTAATTCTATTGAATTAAAAGAAAAGAGCTCATCAATATTTATTCCGATATTAAACAGAGTCTGAATTCCGCCGACAGAAGCTTTACTTCCAGAATCCGGGAATTGTGTGAAAACTGGCTCAAATCACGCGTGTTTTTGTGAAATGTTTTATAATAATTTATCCAAGACCTGTACATGCCATGTGACTGACTGTAAACACGTGATGTACGTGATTCCCAGTGGAATCCCACCTGACAGGGACGAAATGGAATATATTCAGCCAAACATCCTTATTTTTTATTATTCCAGCAGGATTCTTGATTATTTTCACATGGAAAGATCTGAATCTCACACACATCTTCAGTTAATCTGATCTCATTCCAGAGCTTTAACAGACAGAAAAAATATCTTCAGATCAAAGACTCGTTTAGCTTTATGAACACAAACACGCGACATGTTTGACCGCTAGATGGCGCTATAAGCACATTTCTGAATGATTCTACACAATTATTATTTTTTATTGGCCTATATATTTTTGGTTATTATAGTTAGTTAGAGAAGGTGAATTAGACATCTGAACTCCATTTCATTAGTTAAATCATTGAAAGTAGTTTTAGTCACATAAAGTGAACCTGGAATATATTTAAGAAAAAAGTTTTATTTTTTATGTTTGCGTTTGAGTCTATAATGAAAAATATCAAAGATAAAGATTCACTCAGCAATTCAGCATTTGATTGACAGATGTTGAACACAAGAAGTGTTGCATGTGATTTATGATAGTTTATGTTTAAATCATATAATATTGATTCAGGAGAATTTCCAGCCTCACGCCATGACCACGTCTTTTTTTTCTCTCTCGGATTACTGGTGTGTGTGTGTGTGTGTGATATTTGTTAATATAAGATATAAGTATTCTGTATGATTGATGACATGTAAACCAGCAGAAGAGACCTTTTTACCAGGTCACATGATTCTGACACATCATGAACACATAAACAACATCCATTCAGTCCCAAAAACTACACTCCAAAACTGCTTTGTTAAAAACAACACAAGCTGATGAATATGAGAAATATTGCATCAGTTCATCACAAAAATAACCTCTTGATTCGGTCCGTTTCAGAGTAACACTTTAATATGCACAGCTTGTGTGTTAATGTTACAATAATTCATTATTAAATGTTAGAACTGCGACTCCTCAGAAACGACGCATGAATCAAACACATTATAAACAGTTATTAAACATCATCAGCATCTGTTTATTAATGTGGATTATGATGCAGTGAATTATTACGGAGAAACACACATTTATCCTGCATATACAGACTTCATCCTGATGTACAAATATCAAACAAACAATGAACAAGATTTTCTCTTTTCCGAGCCGTTTTTGCCCTGACTTCATTACAGTATAAAGTGCTTCAGATCGAGTTAAGATTAAATCATGATGACGGTGTCACTGAAGCAGAACGTGATCATCAGCGGTTCTCACAGGGAAACACACGATGAACGCAGTAAACCAGATAACTGTGCAAAATACATTTGTTCGTCACTGATGTCAAAGGTCAATCTGTCACTCGTTCTGCTGTTTTGATGCTTTTGTGCGCTTGATGCTGAATGTCTTCAAATATTTCACCTTTTTAATCTTTATTTTAAATGGTTTGTGCTGTGTGACTCTTTCAAACAATATCAGCTCATAAAAGATCATAATATAATAAGCAAACTGCTGTTTACATTTAAAAAGCTCATTACACTATTCAACTTTCCAAAGAACTAGCAATACGCAAAGTGATCAATTTTCCTATTCAGCCTGTGCTATTAATCATTTTGCATCTTGTTTTGATGCTGTTCACGCAATATTAATAATTTCAGTGATTGATTTTAAGGACATTTGTGTTATTCATAATCACAGTTTATGTTAAAATCTGTCCTGGCTCGAACCGCTGCTGAAGATTATCATCATGTCAATCATCCTGCATGATCTGCGCATGTCTGTCACACGTTACTAATGCGCACGCTCAGTGGACGGCTGTCCGTCTGCCTCTCATCGGCTCCCGCTCGGTAGATTTGCTCCAGGCGCATCTTCTCCGGGTCCGTTCCGCTCCCGCTGGGCGGGGCCTGTTTGAAAAGGGGCGGGGTCTTGGTTTTCACCACTTTGTCGAAGTACGAGAGGTCCGCCACGTATTTTCCCGTCGGCGAGAGCGACACGACGGGCGTGAACTCGTACCCCCACAGGACCTCGTCGGGCAGGTATGATGTTCGCACCTGACAGGTGGCTGATGTGGGTTCGACTGTGGAGATCATCATAATCAGCAGCTCAAAATCAGCCGGATCTGGATCTGTCCATCCTCCCCCTGATGAGAGGAAGAGCAGAGGAACACAGAGGTTCAGGCATAATCTCACTGTTGAGTTCAACCTTCAGTGTTTGTGCAATTCCGTTTGGTGCCACTGGAGGCGCAACAGGCCTGTTTACCAATTACAACATTTTGTTTTATTTCAAACCCTTTTTTAATTTATATATGTCCATAGATTATATAAGTAACTAAAATAATTAAAAACAAAATAATGAAATTTCAGCAATCCGGAAGAATGTTTTTCAGGCATTCTACGATTTTATTATTTTTAAACAATGAATTTGCACATATGTTTACATATTTACTGGATAAGGAATAAAGATTTAAAACAAAACAAAAAAATGTACTAACAATAAAAATTTTAGAGCTTTGCATAACTAGAAAAAATCTGTGCTGTCAAATTGATTAATCACATCTAACATAAAAGTGTGGCTATAAAGGCTATGTATATGATATATATTAAATATATATATCAGTGGTGTTCTGAAATGAGGAAGCACATTTGTTATTTATTTAAGAATCAATGTAAATTTATGTGCATTACTCTTAATATTGACACATCTTCCTTGTTAAATGAACATGACTTTACATTACATCAAAAAAGAACAAAAGAAACCAAATACAGTTCTATTTTGTAATTTTACATAAACAATGTAATAACTGTTCTATTTATCAACACCAAGTCAATCTCATCACGTTAGTGTTTTAAGCATTTCTACATTCATTCCAAAATAATATCTAAAGGCACTAATAATTTAAACAATATATTTTATTTGTGTATTGATTTTTTTCTTTTTAATAGTCAACTTAGGCTATTTTATCAGTCATGCTCCGTAAACACCGTCTGTCACAGACACGAACTGTATTTTTAATTTCACCAAGCTGATTGCACTAAAAAAATTGCCTCCTCTCACGTGACTTTCCCCCATTCATTCTCAATTACCCCCCACAAAACCCACCGCACGCCGGGGATCAAGTGGTTTTCTATGAGAGCAAAGGGAGGCGTGACTCCTGCTGTAACTTCACCTGCGGGTGTCGCTGTTGGGCAGCGTTCCTTAAGAAATACACGCAATACTTGCAATGTCATAATTTGTAATATTTGTATTGTTTTATATGTAATATGGATTATTTTCTCATCCTTTTTTTTTTTTTTGAGGAGGCACTGCCTCCCTTGCCTCCTCAGAGGAAACGGCCATGATATGAGACACACATAATATATATAGATTCAGTATAATATATTATGTAATCAAACTTTTATGTTTCATGTTACTTTTATGTTAAGCACTGGCAAAAATATAAGTTCATTATAAAAATGTACATTATGTGAAATAAGAAATATTTAGATGTTTTAGTTGTTTTAGCTTATTTTAAAGTTTTTAAGTTGTTATGCTAATATTTTCTTTATTGTGACACATCTGAGTGAAACGCTTCTGAACAAGAAGAAATGTAGAATTTAAAACACAATGATATGCATAAAAAAAAATTATAAAAAATTCTGCAATATTCCATAAAAAAACAAACACAAGAATTGTCCATTTTGATTTTGTGGTGATTGAAGTGTTCTTTAAGAATCACTGCTGTAAGGAGCTGTTTTTATCTGATTTGATGGTGTATTTCCCCCAGTAATGTTAAACAGTTTCTTTAACTTGAATAAAAGTAGTCATATGTATATTTTAGCATATTTTAGGTTACCTGCCAAAACATTTTTATGTGTAGAATTATACGTCGCTTTTCCTATTAAAACATGCACCCATTCACTCCTATATATCTGTCTAATGTGTTGAAAACGCAAAACATTTTATGAATATTTCAGTTCAAAACAATGAAATTTCATAAAGATAAGTAGTTTTACTGACGGTCGTTGAACGCTTTCGTCATAAAACAGATGCTGAAAAATGACGTGTTTAGCTTCTGTGTCACCTTTAAAACGTTTTGTCATCCTAACACCGAACAGAGCGCTGTGTAATAACCTGCAGCATCAAGAACGTCAAATATTGGGCGGAACCATTTGGACATTTCTGTCCGTCTCGGTGTCTGTGGTGTGAAGCTTCTGTACGCAGCGTGTGTCTGGACCGTGAACAGAAAGAGTGATCTACCCTTGTCGGCCCAGCCTCGCAGCGGGCTCTCGTCGTCGATGGTGTGGTAGAAGGTGAGGGGGAGGATGAGGAAGGGGCTCTCGCTGGCCGTGTCCACGCTGAAGGTCACATTCTTCTGATCCAAACGCACCGTCTCTCCCTCCTTCGGCACACACGGCTGGAGAAGCTTCCCTGTCACCTGGAAAAACCTCATTCACTACATTTTTCTGCAGAGAACTCAGTATTTCACTTCTAAAACCTCGTGAGCATCTGGACATTTCCACACACTCTCAGAAACAAAGACTCTTTATCAGCGTTGATGGTTTCATGAAGAACCTTTAACCAAAATGTTCTTCTAGTGCATCAGTATGAAAACCCTCTTTTTGAACCTTAATTTTTATTTTTTAAGATTGTGTGAAGCCAGTTCTAAATGGAAGATGTAATAATTCTGCTGTCTTTAGTAGAGCACTGCAGAAATGAGAGAAATGACATTATAAATGCAGAATTCCAGCGTGTATTTTATATTTTCACAAACAGTTGCATCCACAGTGTCCATGAGCAAAGTTAGCACATTTCACATCTCACTGATTTATATGATCTAGATTTAATCTGTACTTTGTAATTCAATGCCATTCTGTGTTCTGCGGTTGTGTGAAAAATCATTAAATAAATCAATCATTAACTGGTGACCTTGATAAAAAGTGGTAATTCTCTCCTCCGGTTACCTGGCAGCCCAGCAGAAGACTTTTGCGCATGTTGGCAACTCGTATCATGAGACACGGTCGGCCGTCGTGATTGGCTATCACAGCATGCTGACTGAAGCGAATCGTCTCGCCTCGTTTCTTTGGCCGAGCCACCTGAGAGAGAGAGAACATCATGAAGCCTGTCACTCACATATCTGGGTCATATTTCACCCCAGAACATTTAAATAATAAACATCTGGATGCACAGCAATAACGAGAGCTTCAGGGGTTAAATGTGCTTAATTGTGATGAAAATATTGTTGTGTGCAAAAGTGATGTTTTGAAGGGGATTTTTGTTTTTAACTGATTAAACAATCAAAATATGAGGACAAAATGTTATACTTTTTAAATAAGAATGAAGAAAAAACTTGGTTAAGGTGTTTATCTGACAGAATTATTTGGCAAAAAAAAGGAAACTACAGCTACAGGTTTATTTTACTCTGCAAAAAATGCATATAAAAACAAAAAGCTGACAGGAAAAGGCAATTATTGACTACAACATAATCAGTTATTAATATTTGGTTGGTTCTCTTGTGTTTTTGCACGTTTTCATAATTTAAAATTATATCCACACAATCTGGCACGTTTGAGAACGCAATAAGCTTGACAAAAACTTTAACACATTTTCTATAACATTTGAATAAAGGTTGAAGATGTTCATTTTCCGAGGCCAGACATCACTTTTGGCCACTACTGTATATTGCAGTAATTCATTAATTTTGCACATTTACACTCATTTTCCTGTTCCTGTTGAAGCTGCTTTGAAATAATGCTTATTGTATAATAAAGACTTATTTTTTTAAGCAATAATATGTGTGTGTGTATATATATATATATATATATATATATATATATATATATTATATGTTACTTTAAATATATTTTATTATTTTTAATTTTAATTTGGAGTAAAATGTGAGCTGCTTGTGTTCCATGTTCGGGTGTTTTCTCCCACAGTATGTGTTTGACTTCAGGACGGCACGTTAATGGATGTGCACCTTGGCGAGGAACGTTCCGGTGATGAAGATCTCCATGGCGGTGGTGATGAGGAGCTGGATGATCAGCAGGACGATGGCAGACGGACATTCCTCGGTGATGCAGCGGTAACCGTATCCGATGGTGGTCTGAGTCTCCAGGGAGAAGAGAAAGGCGCCCGTCAGCGTTTGCATCTGCATCACACACACACTGTGGTTTGCGGGAGGATCAAACTCTAGAGGAAGAGATGCAGAAGACAGACACAAACACAAGCATCTGGATTAGATAGGGGTTTTGTTTCAGTGGAGTGATCTCTGGCTTTTCCTATCACAAAATAGTTGTAAAGTTGAAGAGCTTCTGAAGTGTCAATTAGTTGTCTTTACACAGACTGTTTAATGATGCTCAGAGGTTTAAATCTGACAGAACGTTTTGGGTGGAGGTTGGGAATTTTTCCTCATCTACGGTACCATTAACTTGTGGTGTACCTCAGGGATCGGTGTTGGGCCCGCTTTTGTTTTCGTTGTATTTGCTCGATTTTTTGGCAGCATATCACTTCCAATGATAGGGAAGCAGATCCGTATCCTTTTTATGCGGATGATATCCAGTTATATCTCACTTTGAAATATGGGAAATTATGACATGCACTTCTTTTTGGACTGTCTTTCGGAGGTAAGATGCTGGCTGGCAGATAACTGAATCTAAAACAGAAATGGTAGTTTTTGGACCCACCAGCATCTATTACACAGATAAACATCAATCTGGGTCTTTTATCTGTGAATTCTCATGCTAATGCTAGAAATTTGGGAGTGATTTTTGATAACGGCCTAAAATTCCTCATCTCAGATCCATTGCAAAATTGAAAGCGTTTTTATCAGTAAAGGGTTTTGAGACAGTGAATCATGCTGTTGTTTCCACTGGGCTGGATTACTGTAACTCACTGTACCCTGGTGTGGCTCAGTCCTCTTTATCCCGCCTTCACACGATTCAAAACGCTGCAGCCAGGCTTCATACTGGAACTATTTCTCCTGATCTGGCTTCACTTCACTGGCTGCTGAATGAATACTGTGTTAAATTTAAGCTTTTATCATATGTGTATAAATGCCTGGTTCCACAATATATTACAGATTTCCTGCTCCATGCTGTGGAATTATTAGCCGGAACACGGCTAGCATGTTTTAACACATTGGTAGCATGACTTAGTAGGATGTTAACATGATCAGCGTGTTACTAGCATGAATTAACATGTTGCTAACATTTTTCTAGAATGTTTTAACACATTCATAACATGAATTAACTAGCATGATTTAGTACATTGGTAGCATGAATTAGCATGTTGCTAATATGTTCTAACACGCTGCTAGAATTAATTAGCATGTTGCTAGCATGTTTTAGCATGTGGTTCACATTAATTAACATTTTTAACACATTGCTAGCATTAATTTTAGCACTTTGCTAGCATTAATTAGCATTTTGCTAGCATGTTTTAACACTTTGCTAGCATGAATTAGCATGTTTTGTTAACATGTCTTACCACAATGCTTACATGATTTAGCATTTTAACACTTTGTTAGCATGCATTAGCGTGTTTGCTAGCATGTCTTACCACAATGCTAACATGATTTAGCATTTTGATAGCATGTTTTAACAGTTTGCTAGCATTAACTAGCATGTTTTGCTAGCATGTCTTACCCCAATGTTAGCATTATTTAGCATGTTGTTAGCATTATTTAACACTTTGCTAACATGAATTAACATTTTTGCTAGCATGTCTTACCACAAAGCTAACATGATTTAGCATGTTACTAGCATTTTTTAACACTTTGCTAACATGAATGAACATGTTGTTAACATGTCTTACTACAATGCTATTATGATTTAACATGTTGTTAGCATGTCTTACCACAATGCTAACATGATTTAACCTTTTGATAGCATGTTTTAACACTTTGTTAGCATGAATTAGCGTGTTTTTCTACCATGTCTTACCACAATGCTAGCATTATTTAGCATGTTACTAGCATTTTTTAACAGTTTGCTAACATGAATGAACATGTTGCTAACATGTCTTACCACAATGCTAGCATTATTTAACATTTTGCTAACATATCTTACCACAATGCTATTATGATTTAGCATTTTGCTAGCATCTTTTAACAGTTTGCTTGCATTAATTAGCATTTGGCTAACATCTTACCACAATGCTAGCATGATTTACCATTTTAGCAGTATGTTTTTACACTTTGCTAACATGAATTAGCATTTTGCTAGCATTTCTTACCACACTGCTAGCATTATTTAACATGTTTACTAGCATGTTTTAACACTTTGTTAACATAATTTTGCATGTAACCAGTAAGTTTTAATACTTTGCTAGCATGGTTTCGCATTTTGCTAGCATGGATTAATAAGTTGCTAACATGAAATAGCATGTTGTTAGCATTTTTTAACACTTTGCTAGCATTATTTAGCATATTATTAGCATGTCTTACCACAATGCTAGCATGTTTTAGCATTTTGCTAGAATGTCTTACCACAATGCTAGCATTTTTAGCATTTTGCTAGAATGTCTTACCACAATGCTAACATGATTTAGCATTTTGATAGCATGTTTTAACAGTTTGCTAGCATTAATTAGCATGTTTGCTAGCATGTCTTACCCCAATGTTAGTATTATTTAGCATGTTGTTAGCATTATTTAACACTTTGCTAACATGAATTAACATTTTTGCTAGCATGTCTTATCACAAAGCTAACATGATTTAGCATGTTACTAGCATTTTTTAACACTTTGCTAACATGAATGAACATGTTGGTAACATGTCTTACTACAATGCTAGCATGATTTAACATGTTGTTAGCATGTCTTACCACAATGCTAACATGATTTAGCCTTTTGCTAGCATGTTTTAACACTTTGTTAGCATGAATTAGCGTGTTTTTCTACCATGTCTTACCACAATGCTAGCATTATTTAGCATGTTACTAGCATTTTTTAACACTTTGCTAACATGAATGAACATGTTGGTAACATGTCTTACCACAATGCTAGCATTATTTAACATTTTGCTAACATATCTTACCACAATGCTATTATGATTTAGCATTTTGCTAGCATCTTTTAACAGTTTGCTTGCATTAATTAGCATTTGGCTAACATCTTACCACAATGCTAGCATGATTTACCATTTTAGTAGTATGTTTATACACTTTGCTAACATGAATTAGCATTTTGCTAGCATTTCTTACCACAATGCTAGCATTATTTAACATGTTTACTAGCATGTTTTAACACTTTGTTAACATAATTTTGCATGTAACCAGTAAGTTTTAATACTTTGCTAGCATGGTTTCGCATTTTGCTAGCATGGATTAATAAGTTGCTAGCATGAAATAGCATGTTGTTAGCATTTTTTAACACTTTGCTAGCATTATTTAGCATATTATTAGCATGTCTTACCACAATGCTAGCATGTTTTAGCATTTTGCTAGAATGTCTTACCACAATGCTAGCATGAATTAGCATGTTGTCCTAGGATAGTAATTAAGCTCTGCTAGAGACGTTTAATTACTCTGTAGTGTTACAGTACAAGCGTTTTAAACTCCCTGAATGGAGGTCTGTGGAACTTTTCGTGGTTTTGATCATCCATTTCACGTAAATCGTAAGTCGGATCAGTTTGAAAAGCGAGTCAGAACAGTCTGATCTGAGTTTGGTGGAGGAGATACGGTCCATATTTTGGCTCAGAAGAAGAAGAGCAAGTGGAAGCAGTAGATCAGAGTGTCGACAGTATCAGAGCAGCTTAACTCAGCTGTGTAAAGATGACAAATAATGCTGTTATTATCCGCACAATCAGGCAGGAACATGAATTATGAGAGTTTCCATCTCTCACCCAGCAGGTCTCCGTGCACCAGCGCCAGCAGGTACCACAGCAGCCCGAAGCTGAACCAGGTGCCCACAAACGTGGCGCTGAACAGAACCAGTTTGTACCTCCACTGCATGTCCACAACGGTGGTCCAGGGGTCGCGCAGGTACAGCGCGCCGCGCCCACTCACGTGCTCGATGCGCACGTTGCTCCGCCCGTCCTTGGACAACACCCTCCTCCGCCGTGTCACCTGACTCCCATGCCCCGCCCCTCCCAGCAGAGGCTTCAGAACGTCTGTCTGTGTCTGGGAGTGGCAGACCTTCTGAGGGGCGGGGCCATGAGAAGAAGTGGGCGTGGCCGACGTCATCTGGAGAAGAAACAAGCGACATCCTGAAGACCTTGAGTGATGCTCATTTACATTTCTGCATTTGACATAAACACGTTTAAGAATAATGGAAGAGAATGAGGATTTGATCCAGATTTGAACTTGCAATAATCGACTGCTATCGGCTTCAAAACAATTTACTGCTCGAAATACAGATGTGACATTAGACTCAGCTGACGTGTTGTTTTCCTGCGGTTCATTTCTCAGGGAGAGGCGCTCATTGAGTTCAGTTTATCTGATTCATCAGGAGATTATTTTACAGGAGAGAGACTTTTAACCAACAATGAGAAGAAAGAGACGGACTAAAGGAGGGTGTGTGAGAAGAATCCACACTGTCTGTTTGGCAACGTTCCTCCTCATCCGCCCATTTGGAAGCATTGGATAAGAAATATCAAATTGCAGATTTTCCAATTGATAACATACTTTTGTCCATCCTATAGTCACATTTTCAAAACTCTCAACATATTTAGCAGAACATCCGTCTGTTGTGGCCACACCATTAACACAATTCATGTCGTTTTCACACAATATACAGTCAATTAACACGTTTCTAAAATGTTTAAATTTCTTTTCATAAAAGCTTACCTCATACCAAAATCATGGATCTTTCTCATCTTATTTGCAAATCAGAAATGAAGATCCAGTGTTCCAGTCATTAAATATAGTATAAAACCTGTACTTCTGCAACAACAGCAGCTCAAAGGTATAAAAATATATAAAACAAACACTGAAACAATTGATAAGCATCTTTAATGATCAGATCACTGAAATATTGAGAAATAGCATAGTCTCAGTTGAGGCACAGTGACGTGTTTACAGTTTTTTACAGACGCTAGGACACATTTCTCAATACTTAGGTCACTTTTGCAAAACTCTTCACACAGTTGAAGAGAAATGCTTTCCTGTAGCTCAGTGGTTAGAGCGTGGCACTAGCAATGCCAAGGTCATGGGTTTGATCCCAGGGATTGCACATACTCAGATACAAATGTATAGCATAATGCAATGTAAGTCGCTTTGGATAAAAGTGTCTGCCAAATGCATAAATGTAAATGTAAATGTAAACAGTTCTCCTAACCAACTTTCATCTTGGCAAAGCAGTTCATTTCACATTCAAAATGCACTAAATCTACCAAAACACTTCATACATGTCTCAAATCAACTCATTCTTCCAGAACACTAGCAAAGGTTTCACCAGCAAACACACTTTATCACTCATAAAACATCGACCTATAAACACTAACATCAGTTAGCATTATACAATGTTTTCTCTTTTTTAAATTTCTTTATGAAACAAGAATGACACTCTCTACTGCTTATAATTCACCACAGTACATGTTACATGGGCCATGTTTACATTACAGAACAAAATCATTCCTAAGTTTCCCATTTTGAATGGATGGTAATGAAACTGAAAGACTAATGCTCAGTTTCATCTAATTGCTTTGATAGTATTTGATTTTTTAGATTCAGCATATATTTCATAACTATATTACTGTAGTAATGTAGCAAATTGCTGTCTTATTGAGTTTTTTATTGTGTCATTGTTTTGAACATAAGTTTAACAGTTTTGAAAACAGTATGTAAGCGTGTGCAGATTGGCCTGTACGTACACAGAGTTTTGGCAGTTGTTGTGTCTGAGTGAGAAAGAATTCATGAAATCTGAGAGATGTAGTCATTGAATGCATTTTGTGCCAAAGCAATGATAACTGATCCTCAGTTTAGCCCACATAGACTTCTGTTGTGCTCACTGTGTGAAGAGTTTTGCAAAAGTGACCTAAGTATTGAGAAATGTGTCCTAGCGCCTGTAAAAAACTGTAATTGGTGTTACAAATGCTTTCAGTAAAGTGAAACTGTGTTACAGTATTTTATATGAAGAACTGATTTATGTGGAAAATCATTGAAAGTTTAAAAAATAAAAGTTCATCAATCATGTAATGATGTTAGTGTGTTTCAGGTCAGTGTGTTGTGAATGAAGTGTGTGTTTTCTGAATGAGTGTTATGTTGGTCTGAGTGAGTTTCGTAGGTGAGATGAACTGTTCATGCTGCTAATGCTGGTGTGTGAAGAGTTTTGATAATGTGGTTTCAGTATTGAACAATGCTTGTTAGCAACTGAAATATATTTTAAATCTTAAAATTAAATGCTATAAAAACAATTGTATCTGTATCAGTGGATGGTGTGTATACAAATTCTTGTATTTTGGAATTATAAATAATTATAAAAATAAATAAACAACATAAAATATTGGTGAATTCTGCATCATGTCTGATTCATTCCAGTAACATATATTGCAGTGAATTATAAACAGAGATGTGTCCTTGTTTTACACAAGAAAACATTGTATAATGCTGCATGTTGTTAGTGTTTTTCAGGTCATTGTTTTGTGGGTGACAAAGTGTGTTTGTCGACTGTCAACCTTTGCTAGTGTTCTGGAAGAATGAGTTGATTTGAGACATGAATGAAGTGTTTTGGTAGATTTAGTGCATTTCGAATGTGAAATGAACTGCTTCGACAAGATGAAAGTTGGTTAGGAGAACTGTGTGAAGAGTTTTGCAAAAGTGACCAAAGTATTGAGAAATGTGTCCTAGCGTCTGTAAAAAACTGTAAGTTTTTTAATTACATGAACACATAGTAAAATATGACTCTTTGAATCAGATTTGTTTAGTGTGGATGAAGAACAACATAGAAGAGCAGAGAGAAAATGTCTGGGTGAGGGAGAGGAACAGATGAAGGAGGAGAGGAGAAGTTGGATCGGGACAAGGGAGAAGAAGAGGAGGAAGAATGTGTGCTGGACTGTGCATCTCTGTTTTCCCTATAAAGCTTATTTCTGCCATGAATACATATAAAAAAGGTAATTGTGACTTTTTATCTCACAATTCCTACAGTTTATATATCACAATTCTGAGGGAAAAAAGTCAGAATTGTGAGATATAAATTTATAATTGAAAGAAAAAAAAAAAACAATATTGTGAGATAAAAAGTCACAATTACCTTTTATACTTTTTTATTCTGTGGCAGAAAAAAGCTTCAACAGTAACCAAAGGTCATGTATGTTGGATTTGTTGTTGATCAATGACAGCAATTTCATGTTTTCATTTTTATTTTTCATGTAAATCTTTTTAAACAAAGTTCATCATAGAGGACTCATTCGACCAGCAGCTGCCTTGAGCAATTCTGTTACTCTCTTCTTCTCTTTTTCTACTGTACATTCTATAAAGGAATGACTCATTCACTTCTGTTTCCAAGAACGCACACATTCAACCAATGGAGTGGATCACATGTGAGCGTTCTACTGTTACTGCAGTAAAAGGAAACTGAATTCTAGAAACTATGGATTTCACATTTTCTTCATAATGCCATCAACTGTTTTGACTGTCATTGTGCTTTAAATTGACTATATGTTCATGTTGGATAGAAAACTAGTGCTATGTTTTGACAGAACGACTCGATTTAGGTCAGGTTTGCTGTGTATATATATATATATATATAGAAATAAAGTTGGCTTTTCAGTACAAGCCAAGTCAGAAAGTCAATTGTATTTCTAAAGCGCTTTATACAATATCGTTTCACAGCAGCTTCACAATAGTAACTAATTCAGATTCTGCTGTAAAGCTCTAATAAATCAGTTCAGTGTTGATTCAGTTCAGTTCAATAACTGTGAAATTCATCAGCTGTGCACATATATACAGTGTATTTGTATGTGTGAGTGTTACACTGAACAAGCAAAAGACACAAGATAGTGTTTTACATTTTCACATCTGTGTGTAGTTTGCCGGGTGTGGCTAATCATTTTATATTTGTGTGTAAAGTTACTGCGCAAAAATACCATTTTTAGAAGAGTTAATATAGTTTTGAACAAAGTGTTTGCTTTTGAAAGATATGTGATGTCTTGTGTATTGTGTAGTTTTGTGTGTAGAGTTTAGAGAAATTAAGCCATAGTTAAAAACAAAAACTATAATTATATTGAGTGTTCTGTAGATTCTCTGATCTCTGCTTCCTTCCTCTTTATCAATGTACCAGACACTGCAAAACATGACATTTTGAAATTACAAGTAAAACTGCAAGATTGCTTTCAGTGCAAGACATGCCAGCGACACCCGAATTCATGAGAGTAATGTTTGTACAGTAAAACTATGATTACATATTATTATCAAAAAGTTTCTGAATGTTTCTTGCTTCTTTTCTCATTTTCATTTAGTATATATATATAAACATGTTTTTAAAAAAACTAATAAAAGTGAAAAAAATACAACAAAATTACTGAAAATTTAAAATAAAAATGGAAAATATTAAAATAAATAGAAAATATTAAATGAAAATATAAATATAAATTCAAAATATTAATAAAAACTATAATAGTATATTGGTAATTCTTGCAGGATGAATCCTTCAAAACAAGAACATGAATTTAATGTCAAATTGATTATACACCATTTTTTGAGTATACAGTAAAACAAAATGATTCTGAAAGCTTCTTGCATGATTTGAAACAGATTCTATATTCATTCATTTTTTTCATCTTTTACACTGGTGTCAATGCTGTGGTGATTTGGCTGAAATGATGGTACCATTCTGAGGTGTTTGATACTTTAGAGATGCTTTAGTTCAACATCTCAGCCTCTGTGGTGCCTCGATATCAGCACTTCCTCTCTCTCTCTCTCTCTCTCTCTCTCTCTCTCTCTCTCTCTCTCTCTCTCTCTCTCTCTCTCTCTCTCTCTCTCTCCCTCTCTCCCTCTCTCTCTCTCTCTCTCTCGGGTACAAAGGAACGTTTTGTTTGAAACACTGACCAACGGGACAAAACAGACCACTGACAAACATATCTTTGTGTGTGTGTGTGTGTGTGTGTGTGTGTGTGTGTGTGTGTGTGTGTGTGTGTGTGTGTGTGTGTGTGTGTGTGTGTGTGTGTGTTTGTGTGTGTGTGTGTGTGTGTGTGTGTGTGTGTGTGTGTGTGTGTGTGTGTGTGTGTGTGTGTGTGTGTGTGTGTGTGTTTGTGTGTGTGTGTGTGTGTGAGGACACAATAGCAGCTCATTAGTATTCCAAAGTGGATAACGATCCCCCCTCCGCAAATCTCCAAGCCGGAGTCTCACTTTACAAATTCTCACTTTCTTACTTTCACATTTTTACATGCACAGACAAACTCAGCACCAGCTGTCCTGGGCTATTTTAGTAAGTCTTCATGCAGATTTTACACTGCAAAAACTCTGTTCTTCCTCAGTGTTTCTGTCTGGTTTTCCAGCACAAATATCTAAACATTCTTCAATCAAGATACATTTACTGGAGAAGAGAAATGACTGAAGATATTAAGTATAAAATGTAGTTAAAAACAAGAACAAATATCTGTTTTCTAAACTTGTTTTCTCTTTAGATTTACTTTATTTTTCTGACTCCATTGGCAGATGTTTGTTCTTGTTTTTAACACAAACTCATTTTCCAGACTTAATATCTCCAGTCATTTCTCTTCTCCAGTAAATGTATCTTGATTTAAGAATGTTTAGATATTTGTGCTGGAAAACGAGACAGAAACACTGAGGAAGAACAGAGTTTTTTGCAATGTAATGTTTTTTAACCTTGATCCTTCCTCATCTGATAGAGAATTGCTCTAGCAACATAAGTTTGTTTCCCAGAACATGATGAAATGATACAAAGTTGGATAAAAGCATCTGCCAAATGCATTAACGGGAACAACTACTGTAACTCCTAACAGACATTGATGTCTTTGTATTATTGCTTGATGTTGTTACAAACTTTTGCAAAGATGTATCCACTTCATATTTATGCTTATGAATAAATCAGAAAATGCAGATAAATTATTCCAGTGTTGGGAGGAGAAACACAGCGGTGTCGAGGTTACGAGGCGTGAGCGCAGCACCTGTTGTTCAGAATCTCATCAGAGCTAACATGTTTATTCACAGGAGCTTGAGCAAAACCTGTTCAGAAAGTCCAGTGTGAATGAATGCAATTCTGCGTCTTACCTTGTCATCGAAGGGTCTGTTAACACACGCTCAGGTGTTCAGCTTTAATCGAGATTCACATCTGATCTCAGCTACATGTTAATGATCCGCATGAAATTAAACTAATGTTAACTTTACGAAGCAGAAGCTCTTTTGAGGACTGAATCTCAGTGCACCTCTCGCTTTTATAAACTGGCCTCTCTTTCTCTCGCTCTCTCTTTCTCTCTCTCTCTGCATTCATCAACCTCTTTGTCCTGATAAATCTAGAACTATTAGGATTTTGCTCTGTTATTGTTTTATAATTATTACAGTATGCATGAATATTTATGAGCTCATATGAATCTACAATGAATGTGTAAAAATTTTAAATATTTTAAATGAATCATTAAATTGAACTACAGATAAAAAGGTTAAATTAAGATTCAAATTGTTTGCAAAACATAAAAGAAACGGTAACCAGTTAAATCACTTAAGACACACTTTACATTACACATATATTTTTTAAACATAAAAATCTTGATGTTTATAAAAAATGTTAATCGACATTATGCATTAATAACCCAATTATATAAGAAACGATGGGTGATATTTATATATTAAACAATTAACATATTCTGTAATTAATATTTGGATGACTTGAGTGGAACATTTGAATAAGAAAAACTTTTGAACATTTTAACATTCAGTCAGTTTATGTCTTTTTTCCTTTATTTTTTATTAATTCGAAAAGAAGTCATAGTTTGTTTTTTTCACAGGTGAAAACATTTTCTTTATTTCAGCCTAAATCGATTAATATTAATGAATTACTGCTAGCTGCGATGCTTTAGTGCTGCTGAAGGAGACGCTGAACCAAAGGGCTTTTCTTTCTTCATCTAGGGGTTTTTGTTCTGATTCAGGCACTTTGCACAAACTTATTGATGTTGGTAGTTTGTGAAGCGATGGAACAGAACATCTTGAGAACACCAGCAGACAAAGGAGGCCTTGAGAGGAATAAGAACTCAGAGACTGACCGGGCCTTTCTTTAATGGGAGAGGCAGGAGAGAAACACTGAGTGAAGGAGTAAAAGAGCGAGTGAATGAAAATTTGTGAAGAGTGTGCGAAGAAATTTGCTGAGCCCTAATAAGCCTAAATCTAAGTCATATGCTCAGTTGATGGACTTGTTAAAGAACCATTTAAACCCAAAGCCAAGCGAGATAGTTCAGCGTTTCAAGTTTGATTCACTCTTCAGGAGACAATAACTCCCTGAGCTGAGCTGCGCAAACTCACACAGGATTGTGATTATGGTGAAACGCAGCAACAGACGCTGAGACAGACTGGTTTGTGAAGTTAATGATGAACGAATATAAAGGCGGTTGTTATCAGAACAAAATCTGACCTTTGACATTGCGCTGAAAATAGTACTTTCCTGTGTGAGCCGTGAAAAAGAAATGCAAACCAGTGTAGCAAGTAAGTCGTGTTACAGACGCAAGGGAACAAATCACATTGCACCTGCGCTGCAGATTTAAAACAGAGAAATGTCACGCATGTGGTAAAACTGGTCACATGTCACACGTTTGCAGAAATAAAGGTCAAACAGCCTGTAGAGGGGGAGAGACAGCAGAGGAAAGTGACGGCGATGATTCTGTCGAAACATTCACACTGGGTTCATTCAGGAATATATAGGGAAAGTGCAGCCATATACAGAGGACATGCAAACGGATGGGCACAAAGTGAAACTAGAAATAGACCCTGGATGTAGTCTTACCATCTGAAATGAGGAGACATTCAAGGATTTGAGAAAAAGTGTGAAAAACACTAAACTAAGACCGACTGAAATTAAACTGGAAACTTATACGGGACAACCGATCAAAGTGAGAGGCTCTTGCCAGGATGCAGTGGAGTACCAAGAGCGAAAGAAAACGCTCCCTGTCGTTGTAGTGGCTGGCAATGGTCCAATCCTGCTGGGAAGAGGCTGGTTAGCAGAATTAAAATGATCTTGGGACCGGTTTAAACATGACAGACGAGTACTGCAGATTCAAACAGAAGATGATTGATTACTCAGGGTGAAACACAGGGAGGTCTTTAAAGAGGGCCTGGGGACGTTAAGAGGAGTTCAAGCTAAAATTCACGTTTCTCGCTCACATTTTTCCACCCCAGATCAGTGGATGAGGAAATAAACCGCCTACAAAAGGAGCAGGTCATCCGACCCGTAAAGTGCTCTGAGTGGGCTGCACCTGTGGTTCCAGTTCTGAAGACTGACAGAGAAGGCTCTGTGGAGACTATAAGTTGACTGTGCAGCACACCGTCTGGAGGTAAACGTTCTCTAAATCGGACCTGAGTCATGCCTACCAGCAGGTGGTGGTCGATGAAGAATCTCAAAAGTATTTGACAATAAATACTCAAAGAGGTCTGATCACCTGCCAGAGGTTACCTTTATTTGGACGATATCTTGATAACAGGCATGGATACGGCAGAACACTTAAAGATCCTGGGGTCAGGGTTACAAAAGCTGGAAGATGCTGGGCTGAGACTCAAAGTGTGTGTTCTTGCAGGAAAGGGAACGCTCAAGGTCTCCAGCCCGTGGAAATCTCCATCTAATGTGTCAGAACTAAAGGCCTACCTGGGGTTATTAAACTACTATGGAAAATTTCTCCCAAATTTAGCGTCCTGCCTGGCACCACTAGCACTGGGAGAGGATGACAGAACAGGAAGAGGCCTTCCAGCATCTGATGCATTATTCGGCAGATAGAGATCTAGCATTAGCATGTGATGCATCACCCAACAGGGAGATGTTCCACAAATACCTGTGTGGAAGGTGCACAAACCATTGATTTTGCTCTTTATTGAGAAGAAACCCATTCCCCAGATGGGCTCTCCCTGTGCTCCTGAGTCCCTACGACTGTACCATGGTTTTCAGGCCAGGTAATGTCTGTGTCGAAGCTTTAAGCTTTAACCCATCATAGAAGAGGCAATAGAGGAGAGGAGAGATACTAATGCTGGATGTATAAGGTGATGCACCTATGGATAAAAAGTAGAGGAGAGCGGACGGAGTCATTGACCATAAGGAGGTCATCCAGAGAAAAACGTGAACCAAGATATCTGAAAGATTTTGTTAGATAATTCAGTAAGATTTTATTTTCCTGGTAAGAGAAAAAAAGAGTTGGGAAATTAAGGGATGACATGTTTGGGGATGTTTTAGTTTTAAGGCGGGGAGACTGTAGTAAACTGAAAACAGTTCTGGCAGTTCCCGTTGTGGCCGCTAGGGGGCGTATATGCTCATGTTGAGTGGGAATTTACCTGTTGAAGAAGAGTGTTCGGTCCTGTTGGATAGCCAGGTTGGGTTTGTCGATTCTGTAATTAGGGCAGTTATTAAACACATCCTCCTGTATTCTCCTCTCCCGTGTGTGTTTTGATGCCATGTTACCACCCTCTCTGTCAACAAGACTGTGACTTTATCTGATAATACTGTGGAAGAGAAACTCCACCTTCTGTGTTTAGTTGAAACATGGCATGGTTTTGTTACTCCTGCTGGCTGCGGGTTATTTGATCTCCCGTGATCCTCTGGTGGAGGTGTCTTTGTCTTGTATAAGATCTCCTGTAGCTGATGCTCTGTTTAATTCCTTTGAACTCACACTGACATATTTACAGCCTCCAGGCCTCCCCAGGCAAACAAGGACTTTATATCAGACTTTGCAGATCTGTTGTCTTACCTGTGCCTTAAATTTGAGAGAATTCTTATTTTGGGGGATTTTAACATCCATATGGACACAAAAGACTCTGCATTAACAAAAGCCTTTTTGTCTTTATTGCAGTACTTTGATTTAAATCAGTTTGTTGACTTCTCACAAAGGACACACCTTAGACCTGGTGATTTCAGATGAATCCATTGTGATGTCTACCATTGATTTAGGGATATGATAGTGATATGACATCTCCTCTTCTCGTATTAAATGGAGATCAGTTGAGCCTGCTGACTTTTCTGCCAACGGCTTTTAAAATTGCTGCAATCATCGACTATGAAAACCTTAATAATTTCCATCCCATATCCAATCTCCTTTTTCTTGCCAAAACTTTGGAGCGAATTGTTGCTGCTGATTTAATTCAGTATTGACTTTGCTTCAGATTCTGCCTGCCTTTCATTTCTGATCCTTCTTAACGCTGTAGATCGTTCTCTTTTAATTACTCGTCTAGAACAGTCTCTGACACGGCACTGAGCTGCTTTCAGTCCTCACAGATCATAAGCACTTTGTTCACACGAGTGGATTTGGGTCTGAGGTTGGTGTCGTGCAATCTGGAGTCCCTCAGGGATCAGTTTTGGGCCCCTTGATTTTTAACGTCTATATTTTTCCACTTGGTTTTGAGATCTCTTGGTCTGAAATTTCATTTTTATACTAGAATTTACACACATTCAAAAGCTGATGATACTGTGCCTGTGGATTTTCTTTCTCGCTGTATTTCTAAGAAGAATGAATGAATTTGTCTTTGTCTCAACAGTGAAAAGACTGAGATTACATTTCAAACAAAACTAAAACATTTAGGGTTGATTTATGATGCTAATCTAACCTTTGAGCTACATCTTCAAAATACTGTTAAAACATCTTTTTTCATCTTAGAAATATTGCCAGATTACGTCCAATGCTGTCTTTCCCCGTTGCTGAGGAGTTGATTAACGCTTTTGTATTTTCCCGTATTGACTTTGGCAGTGTTTAGTTGGCCGGGGCTTCAAAAGCTTCCCTGAACAAATTGCAGGTTGAACTCGGATTAGAGATCATATCACTCCTATAGTCTGTGCACTGGCTCCCTGTTAGATCTAGGGTCGATTTTACATTTCTGATGCTTAGTCCTTGCATGCTTTGGGATCTCTATATTTTAACTCCCTAAACTGAACCTGGTCTTTAACTGCTCTACCAGACTGATCGGAGATCAGGCTTTCTCTTCACTAGCCCCAAAACTATGGAACTCATTACCTATTGTGATTTTGAAAAATCTCCCCTTAAAACTTATTTTTTAGGGTAGCTTTTACTTGAATATTTGTACTAATTCTATATTATTTTATTTTTAATTGTTTTGAATACATCTCTTTTCTATAATATTATATGGTGTATTTTGTTTTACTTGTTCTCGTAATGATGTAACATGTAAAGGCGCTATAGAAAATAAAGATTATTATGATAATAATAAAATAATTACTGTCTACTAAAGCCTTCCTTCAGTCAACTTCAGTTTTTTATTAGTAAACTTGCATTTATGAATGTGAAATCTGGTCAAAAATAGAAATAAATTAATTCTGAAAATCACTTTTCTTCTTGTCACGTTTTTTTCCTGGTAAAAATCACTTTTTTTATTATTACTTTTTTTTCCTGGTAGAGGCGCGGTGAATGACGTCACAAGGCGTTGCGCTTCAGGAAATGCGCGCATCCTCCTCCCTCGAGTTCACACCCGCGCGCGCAGCCAATGAGCGCGCTCGCCGCATGAATAGAAAAACTGATGGAGGAGGAAACGCATTTTATAAGGTCATTCTCATTCACACACACACTCAGAGCCAGATAAAAGAGTTTAACGGAACACCACCGACACAAAAGGGAACATTCACCAGAGACTGAACCTGAACCTGAAACTCATCGAAATGTTTCCGGATTCAACTACAGGGTGAGTTCTGAACCCTTACATATAATAAAATTGCATTTGGAGGTTTATGATCTGATGTTTGATAACTTAAACACTGATGTGAATCAATTTAGCTGCGTATGTCTGGCACGCGCACGTCTCTGACATCATCACTCAGCTCTTGCATCATACATGTACTCAACGTCATATTATTGTTATAATAACTTTATTTCTGTGAGTTTAAGAAGGAATTTAAAAAATCATGTTGTGCTGAAACCTGTTAAGCAGGTTTGACACACACACACACACACACACACACTCACGAGGATGTTTAAACAGACTGTACAAACACCATCAAAGATCGTTTAATTAGATATAATACATTATATAAGATCACGAATGATGAAAAGTAAAGTAAATATAAGATATAATTCCTGTCGAGATGCGCAAGCACGTGTTTGATATGTGATGCTGAGGAAACCCGGTGCGCGCGCTGTGACGTGCCCTTCATCACGTATCACTCGATCAGACCCTGATGACGATGATGATGATGAAGATGTGCATTCTCAAATAAATGATCAGCTTTGTTTGCCAGTACATAACTGCTTTACATCATATACACTTCATTAACTCCACGCGGTTATTAGTGTTCAATCAGACTCAGAAATTACATTAAATTCAGTGATCTGGAAAGTGACTCACATCAGACTGAGTCAGGACAGATCTGACTGATCCGGGGACAGATTTGACTGATCAGGGGAGTTTCCTCTGTGTATTTTTAGTCAGCCGAGTTTATTAAAATAATCATTAATCAGTCTAATCATTATGTTGAGTTCTTTTTCATTTCATCACATTAACTCAGATTCAGATTAGGATCTGTTATAAAAACCTCAGACCGACTGACTCACACAATCCCTCCTTCATTCAGACTCTGTTATTATTTCAGTCCTAAACATTCAGTCCTTGTAAGGAATCCGTGGGTAGATTTGAAAACATTGCTATTTTAGTAAAACACAATTTAGTGAAGCTTGAGCTAAAAAATTACATTTCCTATTACACATTGCAAGTAAATCTAATGATAGTAAATTAGATAACATAAAATTAAATAATATTATTTAATAATAAATTAAAAAATAAATAAATTGAATAAACGTTTATTTTACAATTTAAAAATAAAAGCTAGAATGCAAGGTTGAAAATATTTAAAATAACTTTTGTTAATGGGGTCAAAAATATATATCTTACACATTCAAAAGTCGAATGTCGAGTGATAGCAAATGAGATAATTTAAATAACATTAATATATCTGTTATATATATATATATAATAAAAATTAAATAATAAATAAATAAATTTAATGAACATTTATTTTACACATTTTTTAAAAAAGTTACATGGTTCTTTCCCTCCTTCAGGTACAGTTATGAGGAGTGCAAGGCCACGGCTGATTGGCTGATCGCTCAGGTTCCCGTGCGCCCTCTGGTGGGGATCGTGTGCGGCTCCGGTCTCGGCAGACTGGCAGACATGCTGAAAGACCAGCTAGTCATCAACTACAGAGACATCCCAAACTTCCCTCAGAGCACTGGTGAGTTCAGACGGTTCACGTTTAGTTGTGTGTGTGAAAGCGTGTGATGCTGCGACTGACTGTTGTACGCTCTTGTGTTCTGTAGTTCACGGCCACGCCGGAAAGCTGGTGTTCGGCACCCTGAAAGGAAAGCCGTGCGTTTGCATGCAGGGAAGGTTCCACCTCTATGAAGGATACCCCATTCAGAAGGTGATTAACTCACTGAAACTGCAGCTCTAAGAACAGTATTTCTGAATGTGAAGTTTTTAAAATGTTTTTTCTTGTTTAATGTGAACGTTAAGATTGCATTCCATTTTATCAGTTTGCAAACATTATAACATTATGAGAATGTTACTTTTGAATTTTCTCGGAATGTTCTGAAACAAGTTGTAACATTTTAAAAAATGTTAAGATCGTGTTTTTGTTTTGAGAGCATTACTGAAGACCAGATAACTCTGAGAACGTTCCCTGTTATCAATCCTCCTGTTAATGCTGACAGACAGCCGCTGCTCCTGATCCGCCGGTATTTGCTCAATGTAAACATCACTGGCATCTTTACAACGTCTTTGTTAATAAAATGCAGACTTTGTACCACAGTGTTACATAATCATCTCAGCTGTTCCTCTAGTTCAGCTGCAGCTTCATCTGTCTTCAGTGTAATGTTGCTGTTTGAGCATGAAAGATTATTATTATTATTCTCATTATCAGTGTCAGTGTTTCTGAACTCCATCTTGAGTTTCTTCACAATATTCCTCATTTAAATAATTCATACTCAGAATAAAGGGGCGGGGCCTGCTTGAGTTAGAAATGTGTTGAAACTGGCGGTTATGGTAAGGGGCGGGACATTTCCCAAACACCAATCACAACACACCTCTCCAGCCGTCCAATCAGAGCACAGAAGGAGGGGCTTCATAGAGACAGGAACTAAACAGAGCGATACTGACAGACTGGGAAGAGAGGAGCTGCAACAATGGAGAATATGAGGAGAATAATCAACCTGCTCTAGTAGAGACAAAAACAACATCAAGACTGTGTAGAAGTCATTAAACTCTTTGAAAATAATGTCAATGCAAAAGACTTTCTTCATGAAGTACATGTTTGTGTTGATTTTGAGATGAAATATGATTTTTGAAATATGACTATCATGATTTTTTAGGTATTATTTATGGTAAGATTGTGATTGGTTTGTGTTCTGGCAGACCACCATGCCCATCCGGGTCTTTAAGCTCATGGGCGTGGAGACGGTTCTCCTGACCAACGCCGCTGGCGGACTGAACCAGGACTTTAACGTGGGCGACATCATGGTCATAAAGGATCACATCAATATCCCAGGCTTCGCTGGAAACAACCCGTTAGTGGGACTGAACGACGAGAGGTGAGATTGTGCTGGTCTGAGTTCAGTGTGTGTGTGTGTGTGTGTGTGTGTGTGTGTGTGTGTGTGTGTGTGTGTGTGTGTGAGTGAGTCTTACTATATAATGCCAGAATAGCACGATGGGCCAGTCATAAATCATAATTCATAGTGAAACGCTTCTCAAACAAGAACAAATGTAGGGCGGGGCTTGATTTTGTCTGTAGGGAATTGATTGGATGGTTGTGGTTTGCTATTGGTGGATCTCATGTGAGTGACAGGTTGCCCCGCCCTCAAGAGGAAGATATTCTGATTCAAGATTACCAGGAACACGATAATGATAAATCATTTAGAATAAACACTGCAATATTCCATTAAAAACAAGAATTCTCCACTTTGATTTCATGGTGACTTTAAAAACATGGTTGAGCGTTTCTCTCCCGTGTCTCTGAACCGCAGGTACGGCGTGAGGTTCCCGTGTATGTCGGACGCGTATGACCGCGGGCTGCAGCAGCTGGCGCAAGACGTCGCGGTGGAGCTGGAATTCTCCTCGTTCATGCAGGAGGGCGTTTACAGCGCTCTGGGCGGCCCGTCCTTCGAGACCATCGCTGAGTGCAAAATGCTGCGCTTCCTCGGAGCCGATGCCGTGGGTGAGTTATCAGGAAGAATTCAAAACAGACCGTTCATGTTTCTGGTCTTGTTCTGAATGATTCATCAGTGCGTGATATTCTAGAGAAAGACAGAATATAACTACTACATTTGATATGAAACGTACATGTAGGTGTATTTGGACTCTTTGTCTTTATAATCATTTGTCAAAATGCATTCGTCGTTTTCCACCGATGTGATCAATCCCTCTTATTCTTCAACTCCTGCTGGAACATGCAGTGTTCTTAATTATAATCAACTTTACTGATAACTTTAACTGTAATTTAAGTAATTTTCTAATATTGATTTATTATTTTATACATTTTTTACTCAGGTAAATATAAGTAAAAAAATATATATAAATATATGTATATATACATAGGTAAAAATATAAGTAATATAATATCTATACATTAAGGCTGTCAAGCGATTAATGATTAATCTAATCACATCACATTTGGCTGAGAAATTACCCACAAAAGTGTGTTAAATAAGAAAAGCATAAAATAGACATTACAAAAAAAGTAGTTTTAATTTTGATTCAACATAGACATTTTTACACAAACTTTTAGGCTTCAACGGCCAGGATTTTTTTACAGAATCTGCATCTGAATTAATATTTAGATTTATTTACAGACCAAAACAGTTTGATTTCCAACATTCTTCAAAATATCTTTTTATGTTCTGCAAAATAAAGTCAGTCATTCGGGTTTGAAACGAAAGAGAGAGAGGAAATGTAAATAAACTGAATTTTCACTTTTGGGCAAACTTTCCCCAAAATATTGATTTTTATTTTTTATTTTTATGAAGTCAATATATATATATATTTTTTATGAAGCGATACACTAAATAAGAAACTAAAGCTGCCAGTAGGTGGCATTAACGTGTGTGTGTGTGTGTTTTCAGGGATGAGCACGGTTCACGAGGTGATCGTGGCGCGTCACTGTGGAATGCGGGTGTTGGCTCTCTCTCTGATCACCAATAAGTCGGTGCTGGATTACGACAGTGAGAAGAAGGCCAATCACGAGGAGGTTCTGCAGACGGCTGAAATGAGAGCCAAGCAGCTGGAGAAACTGGTGTCCACCGTGGTTTCCCGCATCAAAACAGTCAAATCCTGTTAGTGAGCGAAGCCCCTCAAACACGACCACCGCTAGACGCCGTTAGTGACGCCCGTGTTTATCGTACACTCGTTAGTTTTGCTTTACAATGTTTACGTTTCCCGAGACCGGAACAGCGACTGATCCGAACTAAAGCACCGCTGCTTCTGTCATCACCAGATCATTTTACTTCACTGATTATAGTGTCGCTGTTTTAGTATGTATTTATTGTGACCAAATGTCTGATTTATTTAAAACTAAGTTAAACAAATGGAAATTAATACAAAAGAAATCACTGACATATGTCCAGTAAAGAAGGAAATTGGGAGCTTTTTAAAAATATATATTTTACATCTAAAGAAACGTTACTGAATTCACTTTGAGGTATTTAACACACACCGAACTGTATTTATGTGACTTATTTATGTAAAGTTGAGGTTTCTGAAGTTAAAATGGGGGTGAATGTTGTTTTTAATTGCACTAAAAAGTTGTCAGTCTTAAGATCTTCTTCTGAATTGCTGTTTTATTGATGTACTCCAGCACTTTCACCAGAAATTTTGTAAGAATTTTATTTACCAAAACTTTAAAATTGCACTTCAACATTTTTGGTACATATTGTCTCTATAATTGCCTGCTTAAATGCAATTAAATGAAATTTTTGACATCATGTTGCTGTAAGTTTCCTTCATCTTTCTTAGTCAGTGATGCCTGTTTTCCATCCAGACATTTCCAGTTTCATCAGCCTCTCCGTGACATCAGAAACACTGCTCCATAAGTGACTAAATCAACACATTTCTCATCGCTTTTGTTCTGCCATTCAATGCACAAGAGTGTTCTTAGCAATAGGGTAAACTTCCTTATTCTGCGTTATGTGTTTTAATAGTTTTTAGGCTTTTTTTCATGAATTGCAGCCATAAAAATAGAGTTTTGCGAAAGCTTCACATAAATGACACTCTATAACGCTGAAGTAAAAGCACAGAATATGTCTTCACATTTTGCATAGGAAACGATATGTAAATAATCATGCAAATAATCGGTGACGTCACTGCATCTCTTTAACAGGATCACTGTGTCCCTCTAGTGGATGCAAACTAAACCGTTATTTGCACGTATAACAGTCTTATTTGCATATATTACATGAAATATGTTTATACATAAATATAAATACATTTATTTTTAAATGTCACACAAATATAATGTTGGGAGGAACGAAAATGCGTCAACATGAGAGTTCGTGGTGAGTTTCGTTTCTGAGTAAAAGTCCTGCCCATCATGATCCAGTCCAGAACACTGAACACACACACACACTCACACACACTCACACACTGAGAAACAGCAGAAAACATGTACAGCGAAGGTAATTAAAGATATATGCATTATTATATTATTAGTAGTTCAGGATTTGTTTAGATCATTGTTTATGGTATTGTTTATTGTTTTTTATGCTATAAATATATTTATCTTTTACAGTGAACTAAATCACGATTACAGGAATTAATTGAAATAAATAATTATTTATCAGTGTCTTCAGCTCACAAAACTATATTTTAAGAATGTTTCCTATTAAGTTATGAAAACGTCATTTCTTAATGTTCTCTGAACGTTTAAAGTAAGAAGTTTATTGAAGTGTGATATTAGCCTTTACTTCTATTAAACTAAAAATAAGAAAACATACTTTCAGTCTTTTCATGTACTTCTCAGAAACATATTTTTATGTACTATACTCGACTAATAATAACAGAAAAGCCTGTGTGTGTGTGTGTGTGTGTGTGTGTGTGTGTGTGTGTGTGTGTGTGTGTGTGTGTGTGTGTGTGTGTGTGTGTGAGAGAGAGAGAGAGGTTACAAGGTTACCGACATTCTTCAAAATATCTTTTGTGTTCAGAGTAAGAATTATACTGAAAGTGCAAAAATAAAAAACTATAAGTATGTTGTAGTTCACTTAAAGAAAACTTAGAAGTATACTTGCAGTGTAAAACAGTGTTGGCTATAACTACTAATGTAACAGTACGATCACCACCAGAGGGCTCCCTCGCCTGAATATTACTTTCTCCTGTTGTAAACTACATTTCCCATGAGCCCGTGCTCGGACTGATTACTGTGACTGCTTAAGCTCCAAGCAAACAATGTGAAGTCTTGTTTCGATCGTTTCTATTCCTGTTCGGACTGCCTTAGACCAGTCTGTGGTTTAGACTCTTGGACTGTTTTCTTGTTTACAGTTGTTTGTTTGCTGCCTGCATCGACCCTGCGCCGTGTTTGACTACGATTTCTTATCTGGCCATGTGTTTGTCTAAGTGTCGCCCGTGTTTGCCTGCTTGTGGTGTTATTAATAAAGCTGCAGATGGATCTAAAGCCTAGTCCTTCTGAGTCATCGTTACATCAACAGTGTAATTAGATTACTGTAATTATTTCTCTCTATAAAAAGTATTGCATCACTTTTTACTTTCCAAATTCCATTTCAACCTCGACCAGTTGAACAAAACAAGGATAGACATGAAACAGTTCACTTGTAGTGTAGTTGCAGTACAAACGAAAAACGTAATTGTAAGCTAGTTGTGTACTCAAAGTTTACTAATGTTACTTAAAATATACTTAAAAGTATACATTTATACACTAAAAGTGGGCCAGTTTAGTCCAAATTAACTACATTAAGTATACTTAAAATGAACTTGAAGTATACTTGTAAATAAAATTGTATACAATTATTTGTACGGGCAGCTAACAAAAATATGTTTATATATATATATATATATATATATATATATATATAATTTTTTTTTATTTTTTTTTTTTTCCCCTCCCATTCTCATTGATTTATGAAAATAAATATTTCTGAATGTACATTTAAACCATCCAGTTCATTATATGTTTAAACACATTTTACATTAAGGGAATATTCCATTTTATCTCTTTATCTCTTTATGGGAATGTAAGAAGTTAACTACATTTCGTGAGCAAAGCCACGCCTCAACCAGTCATGCATGTTTACACTGAACCAACCTTCACAGCTCTGTTTGTTTCATCAAGATTATTTCAACTTTATACAGCATCCACTAGCACTTCAGTAACTTTACACTCCGAGCCCTCAATGCTTCCAGTATTCCCATCGTCACACGTGACGTCACTACACTCCACAACGGCCTCCACCTAGTGGAGACCCCGCTCAATTTCCATCAACATCTGCTTCAGACATAAAATCTAGGGTTGGGCATCTAAGTTATAATGCCGATCCGATACGCATCTGGATACAAGGTATCCGATCCGATATATAAACGATACATGTGTGGCATTGTGCGATGCAATGCGATACGATTCACACCCATATCACGATACGATGCGATAATTCAGCACTAGCTAATTAGATCAAGTTTATGTGGTGATGTGAAAGAGGATGCGGTGCCACTGAATTAGTTTGATTGATTTATTAACCAAGTAAAACCAATACTTTTTTACAAACTGGCTTTTCAAGTGAGATATCAGATTAGTCGAACTGCCCGTGTATTTTACAGATGCGCGGCACATTTTACAAATTGCATGTGTCTTGTCAAGTCGTCTGTCTTTCTTGTAAAATCCATAGTGTTCCCAAACTTTAGATTTAAAATTCAGTGGAGGATAAATTATCTCGGCATCCGGCATGTTTGTTTTGCTTACTCCTCGCGCTTCCTGACATCGTTCCCTTGTCATATGCCTCACAGTCCCAAAAGCATCAACAAAAGAGGACGATCAATCCTCTACCAAGAGGGAAGAATGGTATTCAACATCTTCAACCATCTCAGCCCCAACAAGAGTTTTCTGTCTTTGTGGAGCGGCACATCCTTCCTCTTATAATGACTATGTCACACAGCCAGAAGACATTCAGCTGTACACAGCACCAATGGCTACTACAGCGGCCGTTGGTTCGCTTCCGAATGGCCGCCTGAGTTTATCTGTCTCGTTCAGCAGTCAGACCTTCCCTCATCCGCGCTTTACGAAATGTATCCCGTCATCATAGAAACCATCCTTTGGGGCACGAATGGGCCAGACATTCAATACTCATCCAATACTCAACAGTTAGTCGAAAACTTAAATAAAGGCAGATCTCGTTCCCCAGCAATCATGCAATTAGTTCGCAAACTGACACTAATATCTGCTCAACACCAGTTTCTTATTCGAGCAGCTCACATTCCAGGCTACAATAGCACAGCTGACTCTTTGTGCTGTTTTTCTTTTCAGAAGTTCAGAATCTTGGCTCTAGAAACAGACATCCATCCCACGCCAGTTCCACCGTTTTCAGCTGCCATCTTCAACTAAATCCAGAGTTGGAAGACCTTTCATATGCTTCACGAGAAGATATCCTCAATGGCCTTTGCCCAGAGTTCCCTCTCTGCTTACCTGACCAGTTGGAACTGTTTTGAGGCTTACCATTCCTTCTACCAACGTCCAGTTCCTCTAATGAATATTTGGTCCATTCTTACCCTAAGTCCTCCAGACTTACTTATCCAGAATCAACTTTATCAACAAACTCGCCATTGGCGACCAATGCCACTCCATTTCTCATTCTCATATATCTATGCTCATTAAAGGTCTACGTAAACAAGAACCAGTTATTAAACTCTTGCTATTAACTTCTGACCTTCTGAGCAATGCATCCACACATTACACTTGGGCTACTTGAGCACATTATTTGGCTTCCTGTGCTGCTCAGGATTTTCCCCATCAACTTCCGCTATCAATCCAGTCATTCATCCCAGCCTCTCACACATCACATACTCCAGATTCTCTCATATACATAAAAAGTAAAACTGACCAGTTTGGAGAATCATTTCACCCCAACTCCTTCCTCAGTCCTCATGAGCCACTTTTGGAATACATTCTTTCCAGATATGCCATCTCCTCAAGAACTACTCTTTCTTGCAGAAGATAGGAAAATGGCCACAAGACACTTTCAAACACTTTTAAAATATTCTCAGCACCTTCGGCATATCTCCCGAACACTACTCCATCCATCTCTTCCGGATTGGAGCAGCCACGACAGCCGCCAGCATAGGCATCTTGGATGAGACAATAAGAGTTCATACATCCGTAATAATCTTAATGATCTCTGTCAAGCTCAAGCCCACATCAGCTCATTCAAACCTTTGGGTGTCTTCAAGTAACCCAGCTTACTACCTACAGAGACGAAGCCCGAGTCTCCCGATCATCCAGACCGGAGAACATAACATCCTTTCCCTTTCCCATCCTTTTAAAACTGTCTTCATTCTAATAAAGTCTATTATCTGCATAGTTGTGGTGTGGTCCTTGCTGGTGAAGTAACATTTTAGAAAATTGTTACACGAACATCCAATTAAAATGTTTCAGGAAAAAAGTATGTGAATAAAATTTTTGGACTAAATTTTTGAAAACATTATCAAAGATCAGATAACACTGAACGAACGTATAACGTTACTGAAAGAATGTTTGTTCATAACTTTGAGAAAACGTTCTGAGAACATTCGCTGGGTTATTGGTAGTTTTCTCAACAATTTGCTTGATACTTTGGTTTTTCCTCAGGATCAAAGATGCCACACAGTGATTGGAGGGAGAGTTCCAGCAGAAACTCAAACATAAAACGGAGAATTGCTCGAACCTCCCAAGGGTCGTTTGGGAGCAATCCTCAGAACACAATAAATCCAGCACCGAATGAGCTGCGCCTGGTTCTGCTGGGGAAAACAGGAGCAGGGAAAAGCGCAACAGGAAACACCATCCTGGGAGACAGACGCTTTGATGATGGATTGAGCATGAGCTCGGTCACAAAAGAGTGCAAGAAAGAATGTGCGACGGTGGACGAACGAGAGCTGGTTCTTGTGGACACACCTGGGTTTTTTGACACAAATTTGTCAGAAGAAGAATTAAAACAAGAAGTAATTCATTGCCTGGCTTTGAGTTCTCCAGGTCCTCATGCCTTTCTGCTCGTCGTACCGATAGAGCGATACACAGAGGAGCAGCAGCGCACCGTAGACCTGATTCTGGAGATGTTTCATGAGGACGTCACTCATCACACCATCCTCATATTCTCCCACGCGGATAGACTTGGAGGAGGATCCATTGAAGAGTTTATTTCAAGACAAAATCAGAAAGTGCAGAAGCTCGTGGAGAGATTTGGGAGGCGTTTCGTGGCTTTTGACAACACCAACCCTACAAACCGAGATCAGGTGAGTCGACTCCTGCGGAGGGTTGACAAGCTGCTCGCTCGAAATGAGAACCGTCACTTCACCAGTTCAATCACAGAAGTGATGCAGGAAGCCCAGAAGATAATAGAGACGAAAATGCAAGCTGATATGGCCGAAAGAATGAAGAAAATCAAGCAGGAGGTCAGGAAAATGGCTAATGATCGATGGTGTTCGTTTATTGCATCTATGAATGAAGAGAGGCAAGAAACAGAGAGAAAAAGGAAACGCTTACAAGGCAGGATTAAACAGATAGAGATGGATATAAGGAAAGAAGAGCAGAATGCGCATCCGATCCCAGAGAGACTGGAACGGTTCAGAGCATCTCGGAATAGAGAGCAGGAGAACATGAGAAGACTGCTGAACAGAGAGATGGAGGAGGAGGCGGAGAGAATGGAAAGAGAATATAAAGAAAAGGAAGATCTGGACATCTGGATCCAAGAAGAGGAGCAGAGAAGACTGAGTGAAGAAGGGCAGAACAATGAGCTTCTCTCAAAACGCAATATGAAATTGGCGATTATGCTGTCCATGTTTATGCTGGGGGCCGGAGCTGGATTTGCACCTACGCTCCTAGCGTTTCTGTTCCCTGCAGCTCCAGCTGTGGAAGTCGGATTGTCTGTCAAGATTTTGTCCAGCTTGCTTGGTGCTGGAGCTGTGGAAAGCGGGAGTGTTTTTGGGACGCTCGCTCTAGTTGCAGTGAAATCTGCATCTGTAAAGCTGGCAGCGATGACACAGTGCTCCATTCAGTGATCCGTCATGATTGACAACCAAGATTCCACAATTAATCAACCAAGTTCACAAATCAAGATTATGAAATACGTTTTTAAAAAACCCTAAACATAGTTAAGCTTGTTTGCGATGCATTTTGACTTCAGATTTTGGAAAATTAGATTAATTGAAAATATATTATATGTGGCAATGATTCGATGATTCGATTCTGATTGGCTAAAAGGCAGTTTAATCACTGTTTTATATTAATTTGCTGTTTTCATTGAAGTGTCACGTGACATCTCACGTACAGAGATCGGAGATCGCGCTGCGCACACAGAAACCTGACGCTGCCCGTGACTTTTCGTGCGGGATGATGACACCACTGATTTCTGCACAGCTGCTGTATAGATAAATGAACTAAATTAATAGAACTAATGATTTTTACAATAGAAATTAATCAATTCTGAACTTAATTAAGCAGGAAAATAGAGCTGCACGATTAATCGTTAAAAGATCGCAATCTCGAATCAAACACCGATGCAATCTCGTTCCTAAATGAGGATTCTCCTGTGTCCATTAAACCTTTGATAAGGAGAGCAGTGGTCAGCTTCACAATTACAGTCTTTCCAACCCCACAGTATCCTGAGATCAAACTTTATAGTTCGGATATAAACACTGATGTCTATGGCAGCGATCAAAATAGATTTAATCACCTTTTGAAAGTAACAGTGGCGCTTCAACGACTATATCGATTACATCGTTATGCCACCAGGTGGCGACAAGTGGTTTTTAAACAAATGTATTTGTCAATGTTCATTCATTCAGGAGATTTGTTCAAAAACGATGATTCTTCCAGTAGCTACTAGGCTTGTTCAAGATGCCTCGCGCTGCGCAGACCGATCCGTGTGACATCAGAGAGAGCGACTGTAACACGGATTGTAAATCACAGTAGCCTACATAACAGACTGGTGTCATATATTGTTGAAAAGAATACAACAGAATACAACAAGTGTATCTGTTTCAGTTAGAGACCAAACTATACCAAGTATTTGTATGACATAACGTCGCCGCATGTAAACAAGTATATAGACGATGCTTTTGCACCATGTTTTTGTTTGTAACTTCGTGAAATATCAGTAAATCATAGTAGATCTTTGGCGAATGTAGTACGTCCGAATTTGCATCGGGCGGTTCTTTGCCTCCATGTCATGCGTTAAAATCATTTAATGTACAGCTAGCTGTGGATTAGCCTATTTTTTTTCCTCACAATTGTGAGCAATTTTGAGTTATAAAGTCTGAACTGCAAGATTATCTCAGATAATTCTAAGGAAAAATTCAGAATTTTGAGATAAAAAGTACAATACAATACAATAGTTCAACAAAGTGTTATAAATATTTTGATATGCAAGTGATTATTATCATGTTTATTGATTATAATTTGACTGGCACAAAAGGCACTTCCTTAATGACATCATCCTCCAGGAAGTGACATCATTAACTGAAGGAATCAGAAGCACAAACTTCAGTAAGTGTTATCAATGGATTTGGTTAATTTTGTGGTTGAATGTTTTGTGTTTGTCACTTAAAACAAATTCATCCCGTTTGATCAAAGTACACAAAATCATTTTAATGCAACATTTTGAAAGTTAGTTAAAAACATGGAAGTTGACGATCTAAGGATTCTCAATAGCATCCTGTGTGTGTTACTTTAAGAGAGCAACCATTTACATCTTGTTTTTATGATTTAATTTTATAATCACTAGTAATTGTAGTTACATTTACTCATGTATTCATCATTTTATTATTATTATTCATTTATTTTGTTTTTATTTTTTATATCACTTATTTTACTTATTAAATGCTTGCTATAGTTTAATCTTCACGACTGTGTGGTTTGAAGGGATGTTTGTTCTCATGAGCAGGAGATAAAAGAATGTCTCCATTTCAAGGTTTTTAACGTCACAGGAAATGATGTGGTGAAGCAGGAATTTTCCATTGTTTTTGCTTTGGTATAATAACACTTGTTGGATGTTGTACTGGTCAGATGAAGTGAGCATTGAAACACACAGCTAAGATTATTCAATAAACTGCTCTTTTTCCTATCATCACTTCGTCTGCTTCTGCTCTTCCTTGGCTTTCTCAGTCAAACTCTCAGGCTGATAGATACGAATCCCTGCCAGAAGATATAAGTCTTCTAATATATTTTCTGATGTGGAGATCCATCCAATGTAACATTTTGGCATGATCTAACAAAGTGAACTTCAAGTTGCCGTCCTCATGTAAGCTATTGCTAATCACAGAGCTTGAGCATATTCAATTTAAACATCCTTAACCAAAGATGTGCCACATGCACTGACATATGTCATATTTAATATCTAATTTTCTGAAAATACTTGTTTCTAAACCTTGTGAAATACTTCACACTGCTGAAGAGAATAAATGCCAGTCTTCACCGGGTTAGTGAACATTGTTCAGCATGAGTCGCTATCGATGGACATGTTTTATGCGCTAACACATTCTGATTCTGACATTCCTGACTGAATATTTTCTATTCTTGGCTGATCTCGAGATGAGTCCAGTTTAACTCATATCCTAATATAATGGTCTATATATGTTATAAACTTAACAGGAGATTTTTATAAAATGTATTTTCACTCTTAAAAATAAAGGTTTCAAAAGTGGGTTTTTTCACAGTGATGCCATAGAAGAACCCATAGAACCTTTCAGTGATCTTAAAATAATTTTTATTTTATTTTTTTCTTATTGTGAACAACATTTTAATCTAATGAACGTTTTGTGCATTTGATAAATTGTTTATGGAACCATCAATGCCAATAATGAACATTTATCTATAAGAGTGTTGATCACTATCTTCTAAGTTACTTAAAATACTAAGGCAGTTATCAAAGTTTGTTACATTTAATTTGAGCACATATACAGTGGGGTTCAGGACTGGAGATTGGGCTGGACATGACAGGGTCTTGATCTCAAGGTCCATCCACAGCTTTATTGGCCTGGCAGTGTGTCATGGAGCATTGCCCTGCAGGAAAAAACAATCTTTTGCCAGAGCAACTTTTCTTCCAGCTTCTGACAGAGCTGCATGAGATCACGGCGCCATCTGCAGGACACCCTTAGCATCTTAGCCAGGGTTCAAAGCACCCAATGCTGGTTGAAACCATAGCAAGTATATATAGATGCATCATTAATGGCTGTTTCTATGGGCCTCTATACATAAACCGTCCGCCATATTGGAATGGTCAAAGCCGGACTTCAGCAGATGATTTTGCTAAACTAACACAATACAACAAAACGAAAGCTAACACAACATAGTTACTAAAGTAAAAACATAAAAAAGTTCCAAAGTAATAAAAACCTGTAATGTTGAGTTAATACATATAAAAACACAAAACAACACATTCTCACCTCTGAAAGTTTTTTCCATTTCTTCAGGGATTTAAATCTCAGTGGTTTCACAACCAGAACCTGCACAATGTTGTGGGATCATTAAGACTTTTGTTCATCTTCAGAACACAAAGATATTTTTAATTAAATCTGTGCAATTTCTGTACGCAACTACCACATTGACATTTCAAAAAGTTCATAGATTGTAAAAGTAATTCATATGAATTGAGTTGTTTTCTGAACTCGATCGCTTTATATGATGATGATGAAGATTTAATTTAGGCTTTTTTACACATTTTTTTAGTGTAAAGAACATTTTAATAATCTAAAGAACCTTATCAAGAACCTTTAGTGGTTCTATGGATGTTAAAGGTTCCTCATGGAACCATCAATGAACCTTTGATTTAAGGGTGCACCTGATGACTGCAATCCTCACATTCTCATCTGCTCGAGTTCAGTGTGTTACTGTGATCTTCTATACACTCGAGTCCTTCAGAAGGTGAACCTGAATGAACTGAAGAACATGATCATCATGGCAAACATCAGAGGTGTGAATGCCAAACCACTGTGTTTGTGTTTGAGGGTGTGTAAGTAGTAGCACTACCTAGTAGTGAAAATGTGACCTACATAGTGATCATGAGTCCTCCACTAAACAGCTTGATTCCACTGATGTATAAAAATGAAAAGGGAATCATGATTAAAATAATTCAGCAGTTTCATCACAATTCACTGATGAAATAACAGACGACACACACACAGTCTTCACGTCAGTATATCCAGTCGTTCTGTTTTAATACAAAGTCGACATATCTACACACATGATCTGAAATCAATAAGCAGAGAAAAGTGAACCACTACGTCATCAGCACTCGGCCCACGTTCACTCGCCGCTCGTCTGATCAATTGTTGCTTTGACAGCTGATTGAGGGGTTATTTGTGTGCTTTCGTCTTTAAAGGAACATTTTAATTAGTGAGAATCGTGTCTCAATGTCTGAATGTGCTTTCACGAGGAGAGAAAAACTCTGTGCTGATGCAGATCGGCGTCTCGCTGACTAGTATTGAGCTGGTGAAACGGTACAGTGATGCATCAGATGCTGAAACCACGTTTCTCTGATGTGCTGACCGAACACGACCATTAATCCGCTGATATTTGGTCATGTTTTAGATTAAACCACATTCACTTTGGCCGATTAACAGAAGCAGTTTTGTGTGATTTGAGGGTCAAAAACTATTTCATATTGGCGATGCATAACGCGAATCCACACGGCCAACTTTAACAATTTGCGAAATGTGCTTTTGTGAAATTCGCATGTATTTCTATTGAAGCTCCTTGAAAAGTCGCACAATATCTGTAAATGTGACCATGTCTTAAATCTCACTTGCTATCAATACATTTATCGGCCATCCATCACATTTCAGTCAATCATGTTAACATGGTATGACCCTGGTAGTTTTTGTTGGGTTGAGTTAGAGCAGTTTACCACGGTACATCACTGTATGCAAAACTTGATCTGAGGTTCTCTGGGCTCTTCAAACCTGCGTGTGCTTCAACTCACTTCGTTTGACTGATTATGCCATTAATGCTGATGAGGAACATGTGTAATGTCTCAGTTTGCGTGATACGTCACGACTGGACCGTTTCGGTGCGTTTGGACTCCGGAGGGCCGCGGGCCGTTGGCTTCCTCTAGAACAATCAGTGCACAGGAAATATCAAAATATCTGAGAGGGTTACGAAGCACAACACTGTACATCTGAGCCATGTACAGTCACATTAGCTGGCCAACTACACCACAGCTCACAAATTATATTGCCAATAAAAATCATGTAAATAAATAGATCCTTAAAAATTCAAGCATAATATCAACAAAATGAAATAAAAAATCAGGTTGATTAAATATTTGACAACAACGATAAGGCTCACTTCACGTCTCTGAACCGGCTCGTTTCCTGCGCTACTCCTAAACATCACGCCTCGGCTAAACTAAACATGACAGGAAGAGTTTCGCTGCGAGAACGAGTCAAACAGATGAGCAGAAACCACTGTCCGGACATCTGTTTGAGGGGAAATGGGCGAGGACGACGATCTAGATCCGATTCAGTGACTGGAAATACTGGGGAATCAACCTCGTCTTCGCCCAAGATCCCTCCTCGCCGTGTCTAGAATGTGCATGCTGAATCGCTTGTATGTTTTGGCCTGAATAATCGTCCCTCTTCCGTCTCACCATAAAGACTAGGCGTAGTACATTATGCCACAGCTGAAAGGAGCAAAAGAACATGATACAGATACGAGATTCAAGCATTGAAAACTCCCTCGGCCACCCAAACACGGCGTAAGCAGCATATAGTCATGTAGAGACACACCGAAATACAGTATTCACAGGAGTTCAGTCCGTCTGGTCCACAAGCTCCGGAGCAGAGATTACATCACGTCGACGCGTTGGCTGCGGTTCTGTGGTCGCTCCGTTAGGCACAGAAGGTAGGAGATCTGCGGTCCGGATGGCAACGATGACTCGCGTTCCCTTCGTTCACACTAACTCACGTCTGACGTTGGCAAATACAGTTTGAAGAAACTCCCACTGAAGGGTGCAGCAATTATCCAGGCTTTTGATTTCATAGTTTCTTTTTGTTGTTGTTGTTTTGCTTTAAATAGATTTTGTACATGTAATATTTTCCTCTTGTTACGAAGAAGATCTTCATCCACAGTTTAATATTTCTAAAAAGCCGACCACAACATTAATATCAATATTTGAACACTGAGGTAATAGTTTGCGTCTCCGGAGGTTCTGAGAGAACGTCTGCGCTGTATGAGTTTGTTCCTCTGCGAGTGTTTGTGGGGTTGTTGAGGGGGAAGGTTTGACATGTTGGCGTTCTTCTTCTCTTATGTTGCATAGTGATCAAAACTTCCAAGGTACTCCAGACCGGCCTGATAGCAGAACTGATACTCGTCCTGCGGACAGACAGACAGACAGATTTGATGAACACTCGATGTCACATAAAATAGACATTACAAAAAAAGTAGTTTTAATTTTGATTCAACATAGACATTTTTACACAAACTTTTAGGCTTCAACGGCCAGGATTTTTTTACAGAATCTGCATCTGAATTAATATTTAGATTTATTTACAGACCAAAACAGTTTGATTTCCAACATTCTTCAAAATATCTTTTTATGTTCTGCAAAATAAAGTCAGTCATTCGGGTTTGAAACGAAAGAGAGAGAGGAAATGTAAATAAACTGAATTTTCACTTTTGGGCAAACTTTCCCCAAAATATTGATTTTTATTTTTTATTTTTATGAAGTCAATATATATATATATTTTTTATGAAGCGATACACTAAATAAGAAACTAAAGCTGCCAGTAGGTGGCATTAACGTGTGTGTGTGTGTGTTTTCAGGGATGAGCACGGTTCACGAGGTGATCGTGGCGCGTCACTGTGGAATGCGGGTGTTGGCTCTCTCTCTGATCACCAATAAGTCGGTGCTGGATTACGACAGTGAGAAGAAGGCCAATCACGAGGAGGTTCTGCAGACGGCTGAAATGAGAGCCAAGCAGCTGGAGAAACTGGTGTCCACCGTGGTTTCCCGCATCAAAACAGTCAAATCCTGTTAGTGAGCGAAGCCCCTCAAACACGACCACCGCTAGACGCCGTTAGTGACGCCCGTGTTTATCGTACACTCGTTAGTTTTGCTTTACAATGTTTACGTTTCCCGAGACCGGAACAGCGACTGATCCGAACTAAAGCACCGCTGCTTCTGTCATCACCAGATCATTTTACTTCACTGATTATAGTGTCGCTGTTTTAGTATGTATTTATTGTGACCAAATGTCTGATTTATTTAAAACTAAGTTAAACAAATGGAAATTAATACAAAAGAAATCACTGACATATGTCCAGTAAAGAAGGAAATTGGGAGCTTTTTAAAAATATATATTTTACATCTAAAGAAACGTTACTGAATTCACTTTGAGGTATTTAACACACACCGAACTGTATTTATGTGACTTATTTATGTAAAGTTGAGGTTTCTGAAGTTAAAATGGGGGTGAATGTTGTTTTTAATTGCACTAAAAAGTTGTCAGTCTTAAGATCTTCTTCTGAATTGCTGTTTTATTGATGTACTCCAGCACTTTCACCAGAAATTTTGTAAGAATTTTATTTACCAAAACTTTAAAATTGCACTTCAACATTTTTGGTACATATTGTCTCTATAATTGCCTGCTTAAATGCAATTAAATGAAATTTTTGACATCATGTTGCTGTAAGTTTCCTTCATCTTTCTTAGTCAGTGATGCCTGTTTTCCATCCAGACATTTCCAGTTTCATCAGCCTCTCCGTGACATCAGAAACACTGCTCCATAAGTGACTAAATCAACACATTTCTCATCGCTTTTGTTCTGCCATTCAATGCACAAGAGTGTTCTTAGCAATAGGGTAAACTTCCTTATTCTGCGTTATGTGTTTTAATAGTTTTTAGGCTTTTTTCATGAATTGCAGCCATAAAAATAGAGTTTTGCGAAAGCTTCACATAAATGACACTCTATAACGCTGAAGTAAAAGCACAGAATATGTCTTCACATTTTGCATAGGAAACGATATGTAAATAATCATGCAAATAATCGGTGACGTCACTGCATCTCTTTAACAGGATCACTGTGTCCCTCTAGTGGATGCAAACTAAACCGTTATTTGCACGTATAACAGTCTTATTTGCATATATTACATGAAATATGTTTATACATAAATATAAATACATTTATTTTTAAATGTCACACAAATATAATGTTGGGAGGAACGAAAATGCGTCAACATGAGAGTTCGTGGTGAGTTTCGTTTCTGAGTAAAAGTCCTGCCCATCATGATCCAGTCCAGAACACTGAACACACACACACACTCACACACACTCACACACTGAGAAACAGCAGAAAACATGTACAGCGAAGGTAATTAAAGATATATGCATTATTATATTATTAGTAGTTCAGGATTTGTTTAGATCATTGTTTATGGTATTGTTTATTGTTTTTTATGCTATAAATATATTTATCTTTTACAGTGAACTAAATCACGATTACAGGAATTAATTGAAATAAATAATTATTTATCAGTGTCTTCAGCTCACAAAACTATATTTTAAGAATGTTTCCTATTAAGTTATGAAAACGTCATTTCTTAATGTTCTCTGAACGTTTAAAGTAAGAAGTTTATTGAAGTGTGATATTAGCCTTTACTTCTATTAAACTAAAAATAAGAAAACATACTTTCAGTCTTTTCATGTACTTCTCAGAAACATATTTTTATGTACTATACTCGACTAATAATAACAGAAAAGCCTGTGTGTGTGTGTGTGTGTGTGTGTGTGTGTGTGTGTGTGTGTGTGTGTGTGTGTGTGTGTGTGTGTGTGTGTGTGTGTGTGTGAGAGAGAGAGAGGTTACAACGTTACCGACATTCTTCAAAATATCTTTTGTGTTCAGAGTAAGAATTATACTGAAAGTGCAAAAATAAAAAACTATAAGTATGTTGTAGTTCACTTAAAGAAAACTTAGAAGTATACTTGCAGTGTAAAACAGTGTTGGCTATAACTACTAATGTAACAGTACGATCACCACCAGAGGGCTCCCTCGCCTGAATATTACTTTCTCCTGTTGTAAACTACATTTCCCATGAGCCCGTGCTCGGACTGATTACTGTGACTGCTTAAGCTCCAAGCAAACAATGTGAAGTCTTGTTTCGATCGTTTCTATTCCTGTTCGGACTGCCTTAGACCAGTCTGTGGTTTAGACTCTTGGACTGTTTTCTTGTTTACAGTTGTTTGTTTGCTGCCTGCATCGACCCTGCGCCGTGTTTGACTACGATTTCTTATCTGGCCATGTGTTTGTCTAAGTGTCGCCCGTGTTTGCCTGCTTGTGGTGTTATTAATAAAGCTGCAGATGGATCTAAAGCCTAGTCCTTCTGAGTCATCGTTACATCAACAGTGTAATTAGATTACTGTAATTATTTCTCTCTATAAAAAGTATTGCATCACTTTTTACTTTCCAAATTCCATTTCAACCTCGACCAGTTGAACAAAACAAGGATAGACATGAAACAGTTCACTTGTAGTGTAGTTGCAGTACAAACGAAAAACGTAATTGTAAGCTAGTTGTGTACTCAAAGTTTACTAATGTTACTTAAAATATACTTAAAAGTATACATTTATACACTAAAAGTGGGCCAGTTTAGTCCAAATTAACTACATTAAGTATACTTAAAATGAACTTGAAGTATACTTGTAAATAAAATTGTATACAATTATTTGTACGGGCAGCTAACAAAAATAGGTTTATATATATATATATATATATATATATATATATATATATTTTTTTTTTTTTTTTTTTTTTTGTCCCTACCATTCTCATTGATTTATTAAAATAAATATTTCTGAATGTACATTTAAACCATCCAGTTCATTATATGTTTAAACACATTTTACATTAAGGGAATATTCCATTTTATCTCTTTTTATCTCTTTATGGGAATGTAAGAAGTTAACTACATTTCGTGAGCAAAGCCACGCCTCAACCAGTCATGCATGTTTACACTGAACCAACCTTCACAGCTCTGTTTGTTTCATCAAGATTATTTCAACTTTATACAGCATCCACTAGCACTTCAGTAACTTTACACTCCGAGCCCTCAATGCTTCCAGTATTCCCATCGTCACACGTGACGTCACTACACTCCACAACGGCCTCCACCTAGTGGAGACCCCGCTCAATTTCCATCAACATCTGCTTCAGACATAAAATCTAGGGTTGGGCATCTAAGTTATAATGCCGATCCGATACGCATCTGGATACAAGGTATCCGATCCGATATATAAACGATACATGTGTGGCATTTTGCGATGCAATGCGATACGATTCACACCCATATCACGATACGATGCGATAATTCAGCACTAGCTAATTAGATCAAGTTTATGTGGTGATGTGAAAGAGGATGCGGTGCCACTGAATTAGTTTGATTGATTTATTAACCAAGTAAAACCAATACTTTTTTACAAACTGGCTTTTCAAGTGAGATATCAGATTAGTCGAACTGCCCGTGTATTTTACAGATGCGCGGCACATTTTACAAATTGCATGTGTCTTGTCAAGTCGTCTGTCTTTCTTGTAAAATCCATAGTGTTCCCAAACTTTAGATTTAAAATTCAGTGGAGGATAAATTATCTCGGCATCCGGCATGTTTGTTTTGCTTACTCCTCGCGCTTCCTGACATCGTTCCCTTGTCATATGCCTCACAGTCCCAAAAGCATCAACAAAAGAGGACGATCAATCCTCTACCAAGAGGGAAGAATGGTATTCAACATCTTCAACCATCTCAGCCCCAACAAGAGTTTTCTGTCTTTGTGGAGCGGCACATCCTTCCTCTTATAATGACTATGTCACACAGCCAGAAGACATTCAGCTGTACACAGCACCAATGGCTACTACAGCGGCCGTTGGTTCGCTTCCGAATGGCCGCCTGAGTTTATTTGTCTCGTTCAGCAGTCAGACCTTCCCTCATCCGCGCTTTACGAAATGTATCCCGTCATCATAGAAACCATCCTTTGGGGCACGAATGGGCCAGACATTCAATACTCATCCAATACTCAACAGTTAGTCGAAAACTTAAATAAAGGCAGATCTCGTTCCCCAGCAATCATGCAATTAGTTCGCAAACTGACACTAATATCTGCTCAACACCAGTTTCTTATTCGAGCAGCTCACATTCCAGGCTACAATAGCACAGCTGACTCTTTGTGCTGTTTTTCTTTTCAGAAGTTCAGAATCTTGGCTCTAGAAACAGACATCCATCCCACGCCAGTTCCACCGTTTTCAGCTGCCATCTTCAACTAAATCCAGAGTTGGAAGACCTTTCATATGCTTCACGAGAAGATATCCTCAATGGCCTTTGCCCAGAGTTCCCTCTCTGCTTACCTGACCAGTTGGAACTGTTTTGAGGCTTACCATTCCTTCTACCAACGTCCAGTTCCTCTAATGAATATTTGGTCCATTCTTACCCTAAGTCCTCCAGACTTACTTATCCAGAATCAACTTTATCAACAAACTCGCCATTGGCGACCAATGCCACTCCATTTCTCATTCTCATATATCTATGCTCATTAAAGGTCTACGTAAACAAGAACCAGTTATTAAACTCTTGCTATTAACTTCTGACCTTCTGAGCAATGCATCCACACATTACACTTGGGCTACTTGAGCACATTATTTGGCTTCCTGTGCTGCTCGGGATTTTCCCCATCAACTTCCGCTATCAATCCAGTCATTCATCCCAGCCTCTCACACATCACATACTCCAGATTCTCTCATATACATAAAAAGTAAAACTGACCAGTTTGGAGAATCATTTCACCCCAACTCCTTCCTCAGTCCTCATGAGCCACTTTTGGAATACATTCTTTCCAGATATGCCATCTCCTCAAGAACTACTCTTTCTTGCAGAAGATAGGAAAATGGCCACAAGACACTTTCAAACACTTTTAAAATATTCTCAGCACCTTCGGCATATCTCCCGAACACTACTCCATCCATCTCTTCCGGATTGGAGCAGCCACGACAGCCGCCAGCATAGGCATCTTGGATGAGACAATAAGAGTTCATACATCCGTAATAATCTTAATGATCTCTGTCAAGCTCAAGCCCACATCAGCTCATTCAAACCTTTGGGTGTCTTCAAGTAACCCAGCTTACTACCTACAGAGACGAAGCCCGAGTCTCCCGATCATCCAGACCGGAGAACATAACATCCTTTCCCTTTCCCATCCTTTTAAAACTGTCTTCATTCTAATAAAGTCTATTATCTGCATAGTTGTGGTGTGGTCCTTGCTGGTGAAGTAACATTTTAGAAAATTGTTACACGAACATCCAATTAAAATGTTTCAGGAAAAAAGTATGTGAATAAAATTTTTGGACTAAATTTTTGAAAACATTATCAAAGATCAGATAACACTGAACGAACGTATAACGTTACTGAAAGAATGTTTGTTCATAACTTTGAGAAAACGTTCTGAGAACATTCGCTGGGTTATTGGTAGTTTTCTCAACAATTTGCTTGATACTTTGGTTTTTCCTCAGGATCAAAGATGCCACACAGTGATTGGAGGGAGAGTTCCAGCAGAAACTCAAACATAAAACGGAGAATTGCTCGAACCTCCCAAGGGTCGTTTGGGAGCAATCCTCAGAACACAATAAATCCAGCACCGAATGAGCTGCGCCTGGTTCTGCTGGGGAAAACAGGAGCAGGGAAAAGCGCAACAGGAAACACCATCCTGGGAGACAGACGCTTTGATGATGGATTGAGCATGAGCTCGGTCACAAAAGAGTGCAAGAAAGAATGTGCGACGGTGGACGAACGAGAGCTGGTTCTTGTGGACACACCTGGGTTTTTTGACACAAATTTGTCAGAAGAAGAATTAAAACAAGAAGTAATTCATTGCCTGGCTTTGAGTTCTCCAGGTCCTCATGCCTTTCTGCTCGTCGTACCGATAGAGCGATACACAGAGGAGCAGCAGCGCACCGTAGACCTGATTCTGGAGATGTTTCATGAGGACGTCACTCATCACACCATCCTCATATTCTCCCACGCGGATAGACTTGGAGGAGGATCCATTGAAGAGTTTATTTCAAGACAAAATCAGAAAGTGCAGAAGCTCGTGGAGAGATTTGGGAGGCGTTTCGTGGCTTTTGACAACACCAACCCTACAAACCGAGATCAGGTGAGTCGACTCCTGCGGAGGGTTGACAAGCTGCTCGCTCGAAATGAGAACCGTCACTTCACCAGTTCAATCACAGAAGTGATGCAGGAAGCCCAGAAGATAATAGAGACGAAAATGCAAGCTGATATGGCCGAAAGAATGAAGAAAATCAAGCAGGAGGTCAGGAAAATGGCTAATGATCGATGGTGTTCGTTTATTGCATCTATGAATGAAGAGAGGCAAGAAACAGAGAGAAAAAGGAAACGCTTACAAGGCAGGATTAAACAGATAGAGATGGATATAAGGAAAGAAGAGCAGAATGCGCATCCGATCCCAGAGAGACTGGAACGGTTCAGAGCATCTCGGAATAGAGAGCAGGAGAACATGAGAAGACTGCTGAACAGAGAGATGGAGGAGGAGGCGGAGAGAATGGAAAGAGAATATAAAGAAAAGGAAGATCTGGACATCTGGATCCAAGAAGAGGAGCAGAGAAGACTGAGTGAAGAAGGGCAGAACAATGAGCTTCTCTCAAAACGCAATATGAAATTGGCGATTATGCTGTCCATGTTTATGCTGGGGGCCGGAGCTGGATTTGCACCTACGCTCCTAGCGTTTCTGTTCCCTGCAGCTCCAGCTGTGGAAGTCGGATTGTCTGTCAAGATTTTGTCCAGCTTGCTTGGTGCTGGAGCTGTGGAAAGCGGGAGTGTTTTTGGGACGCTCGCTCTAGTTGCAGTGAAATCTGCATCTGTAAAGCTGGCAGCGATGACACAGTGCTCCATTCAGTGATCCGTCATGATTGACAACCAAGATTCCACAATTAATCAACCAAGTTCACAAATCAAGATTATGAAATACGTTTTTAAAAAACCCTAAACATAGTTAAGCTTGTTTGCGATGCATTTTGACTTCAGATTTTGGAAAATTAGATTAATTGAAAATATATTATATGTGGCAATGATTCGATGATTCGATTCTGATTGGCTAAAAGGCAGTTTAATCACTGTTTTATATTAATTTGCTGTTTTCATTGAAGTGTCACGTGACATCTCACGTACAGAGATCGGAGATCGCGCTGCGCACACAGAAACCTGACGCTGCCCGTGACTTTTCGTGCGGGATGATGACACCACTGATTTCTGCACAGCTGCTGTATAGATAAATGAACTAAATTAATAGAACTAATGATTTTTACAATAGAAATTAATCAATTCTGAACTTAATTAAGCAGGAAAATAGAGCTGCACGATTAATCGTTAAAAGATCGCAATCTCGAATCAAACACCGATGCAATCTCGTTCCTAAATGAGGATTCTCCTGTGTCCATTAAACCTTTGATAAGGAGAGCAGTGGTCAGCTTCACAATTACAGTCTTTCCAACCCCACAGTATCCTGAGATCAAACTTTATAGTTCGGATATAAACACTGATGTCTATGGCAGCGATCAAAATAGATTTAATCACCTTTTGAAAGTAACAGTGGCGCTTCAACGACTATATCGATTACATCGTTATGCCACCAGGTGGCGACAAGTGGTTTTTAAACAAATGTATTTGTCAATGTTCATTCATTCAGGAGATTTGTTCAAAAACGATGATTCTTCCAGTAGCTACTAGGCTTGTTCAAGATGCCTCGCGCTGCGCAGACCGATCCGTGTGACATCAGAGAGAGCGACTGTAACACGGATTGTAAATCACAGTAGCCTACATAACAGACTGGTGTCATATATTGTTGAAAAGAATACAACAGAATACAACAAGTGTATCTGTTTCAGTTAGAGACCAAACTATACCAAGTATTTGTATGACATAACGTCGCCGCATGTAAACAAGTATATAGACGATGCTTTTGCACCATGTTTTTGTTTGTAACTTCGTGAAATATCAGTAAATCATAGTAGATCTTTGGCGAATGTAGTACGTCCGAATTTGCATCGGGCGGTTCTTTGCCTCCATGTCATGCGTTAAAATCATTTAATGTACAGCTAGCTGTGGATTAGCCTATTTTTTTTCCTCACAATTGTGAGCAATTTTGAGTTATAAAGTCTGAACTGCAAGATTATCTCAGATAATTCTAAGGAAAAATTCAGAATTTTGAGATAAAAAGTACAATACAATACAATAGTTCAACAAAGTGTTATAAATATTTTGATATGCAAGTGATTATTATCATGTTTATTGATTATAATTTGACTGGCACAAAAGGCACTTCCTTAATGACATCATCCTCCAGGAAGTGACATCATTAACTGAAGGAATCAGAAGCACAAACTTCAGTAAGTGTTATCAATGGATTTGGTTAATTTTGTGGTTGAATGTTTTGTGTTTGTCACTTAAAACAAATTCATCCCGTTTGATCAAAGTACACAAAATCATTTTAATGCAACATTTTGAAAGTTAGTTAAAAACATGGAAGTTGACGATCTAAGGATTCTCAATAGCATCCTGTGTGTGTTACTTTAAGAGAGCAACCATTTACATCTTGTTTTTATGATTTAATTTTATAATCACTAGTAATTGTAGTTACATTTACTCATGTATTCATCATTTTATTATTATTATTCATTTATTTTGTTTTTATTTTTTATATCACTTATTTTACTTATTAAATGCTTGCTATAGTTTAATCTTCACGACTGTGTGGTTTGAAGGGATGTTTGTTCTCATGAGCAGGAGATAAAAGAATGTCTCCATTTCAAGGTTTTTAACGTCACAGGAAATGATGTGGTGAAGCAGGAATTTTCCATTGTTTTTGCTTTGGTATAATAACACTTGTTGGATGTTGTACTGGTCAGATGAAGTGAGCATTGAAACACACAGCTAAGATTATTCAATAAACTGCTCTTTTTCCTATCATCACTTCGTCTGCTTCTGCTCTTCCTTGGCTTTCTCAGTCAAACTCTCAGGCTGATAGATACGAATCCCTGCCAGAAGATATAAGTCTTCTAATATATTTTCTGATGTGGAGATCCATCCAATGTAACATTTTGGCATGATCTAACAAAGTGAACTTCAAGTTGCCGTCCTCATGTAAGCTATTGCTAATCACAGAGCTTGAGCATATTCAATTTAAACATCCTTAACCAAAGATGTGCCACATGCACTGACATATGTCATATTTAATATCTAATTTTCTGAAAATACTTGTTTCTAAACCTTGTGAAATACTTCACACTGCTGAAGAGAATAAATGCCAGTCTTCACCGGGTTAGTGAACATTGTTCAGCATGAGTCGCTATCGATGGACATGTTTTATGCGCTAACACATTCTGATTCTGACATTCCTGACTGAATATTTTCTATTCTTGGCTGATCTCGAGATGAGTCCAGTTTAACTCATATCCTAATATAATGGTCTATATATGTTATAAACTTAACAGGAGATTTTTATAAAATGTATTTTCACTCTTAAAAATAAAGGTTTCAAAAGTGGGTTTTTTCACAGTGATGCCATAGAAGAACCCATAGAACCTTTCAGTGATCTTAAAATAATTTTTATTTTATTTTTTTCTTATTGTGAACAACATTTTAATCTAATGAACGTTTTGTGCATTTGATAAATTGTTTATGGAACCATCAATGCCAATAATGAACATTTATCTATAAGAGTGTTGATCACTATCTTCTAAGTTACTTAAAATACTAAGGCAGTTATCAAAGTTTGTTACATTTAATTTGAGCACATATACAGTGGGGTTCAGGACTGGAGATTGGGCTGGACATGACAGGGTCTTGATCTCAAGGTCCATCCACAGCTTTATTGGCCTGGCAGTGTGTCATGGAGCATTGCCCTGCAGGAAAAAACAATCTTTTGCCAGAGCAACTTTTCTTCCAGCTTCTGACAGAGCTGCATGAGATCACGGCGCCATCTGCAGGACACCCTTAGCATCTTAGCCAGGGTTCAAAGCACCCAATGCTGGTTGAAACCATAGCAAGTATATATAGATGCATCATTAATGGCTGTTTCTATGGGCCTCTATACATAAACCGTCCGCCATATTGGAATGGTCAAAGCCGGACTTCAGCAGATGATTTTGCTAAACTAACACAATACAACAAAACGAAAGCTAACACAACATAGTTACTAAAGTAAAAACATAAAAAAGTTCCAAAGTAATAAAAACCTGTAATGTTGAGTTAATACATATAAAAACACAAAACAACACATTCTCACCTCTGAAAGTTTTTTCCATTTCTTCAGGGATTTAAATCTCAGTGGTTTCACAACCAGAACCTGCACAATGTTGTGGGATCATTAAGACTTTTGTTCATCTTCAGAACACAAAGATATTTTTAATTAAATCTGTGCAATTTCTGTACGCAACTACCACATTGACATTTCAAAAAGTTCATAGATTGTAAAAGTAATTCATATGAATTGAGTTGTTTTCTGAACTCGATCGCTTTATATGATGATGATGAAGATTTAATTTAGGCTTTTTTACACATTTTTTTAGTGTAAAGAACATTTTAATAATCTAAAGAACCTTATCAAGAACCTTTAGTGGTTCTATGGATGTTAAAGGTTCCTCATGGAACCATCAATGAACCTTTGATTTAAGGGTGCACCTGATGACTGCAATCCTCACATTCTCATCTGCTCGAGTTCAGTGTGTTACTGTGATCTTCTATACACTCGAGTCCTTCAGAAGGTGAACCTGAATGAACTGAAGAACATGATCATCATGGCAAACATCAGAGGTGTGAATGCCAAACCACTGTGTTTGTGTTTGAGGGTGTGTAAGTAGTAGCACTACCTAGTAGTGAAAATGTGACCTACATAGTGATCATGAGTCCTCCACTAAACAGCTTGATTCCACTGATGTATAAAAATGAAAAGGGAATCATGATTAAAATAATTCAGCAGTTTCATCACAATTCACTGATGAAATAACAGACGACACACACACAGTCTTCACGTCAGTATATCCAGTCGTTCTGTTTTAATACAAAGTCGACATATCTACACACATGATCTGAAATCAATAAGCAGAGAAAAGTGAACCACTACGTCATCAGCACTCGGCCCACGTTCACTCGCCGCTCGTCTGATCAATTGTTGCTTTGACAGCTGATTGAGGGGTTATTTGTGTGCTTTCGTCTTTAAAGGAACATTTTAATTAGTGAGAATCGTGTCTCAATGTCTGAATGTGCTTTCACGAGGAGAGAAAAACTCTGTGCTGATGCAGATCGGCGTCTCGCTGACTAGTATTGAGCTGGTGAAACGGTACAGTGATGCATCAGATGCTGAAACCACGTTTCTCTGATGTGCTGACCGAACACGACCATTAATCCGCTGATATTTGATATTTTAGATTAAACCACATTCACTTTGGCCGATTAACAGAAGCAGTTTTGTGTGATTTGAGGGTCAAAAACTATTTCATATTGGCGATGCATAACGCGAATCCACACGGCCAACTTTAACAATTTGCGAAATGTGCTTTTGTGAAATTCGCATGTATTCCTATTGAAGCTCCTTGAAAAGTCGCACAATATCTGTAAATGTGACCATGTCTTAAATCTCACTTGCTATCAATACATTTATCGGCCATCCATCACATTTCAGTCAATCATGTTAACATGGTATGACCCTGGTAGTTTTTGTTGGGTTGAGTTAGAGCAGTTTACCACGGTACATCACTGTATGCAAAACTTGATCTGAGGTTCTCTGGGCTCTTCAAACCTGCGTGTGCTTCAACTCACTTCGTTTGACTGATTATGCCATTAATGCTGATGAGGAACATGTGTAATGTCTCAGTTTGCGTGATACGTCACGACTGGACCGTTTCGGTGCGTTTGGACTCCGGAGGGCCGCGGGCCGTTGGCTTCCTCTAGAACAATCAGTGCACAGGAAATATCAAAATATCTGAGAGGGTTACGAAGCACAACACTGTACATCTGAGCCATGTACAGTCACATTAGCTGGCCAACTACACCACAGCTCACAAATTATATTGCCAATAAAAATCATGTAAATAAATAGATCCTTAAAAATTCAAGCATAATATCAACAAAATGAAATAAAAAATCAGGTTGATTAAATATTTGACAACAACGATAAGGCTCACTTCACGTCTCTGAACCGGCTCGTTTCCTGCGCTACTCCTAAACATCACGCCTCGGCTAAACTAAACATGACAGGAAGAGTTTCGCTGCGAGAACGAGTCAAACAGATGAGCAGAAACCACTGTCCGGACATCTGTTTGAGGGGAAATGGGCGAGGACGACGATCTAGATCCGATTCAGTGACTGGAAATACTGGGGAATCAACCTCGTCTTCGCCCAAGATCCCTCCTCGCCGTGTCTAGAATGTGCATGCTGAATCGCTTGTATGTTTTGGCCTGAATAATCGTCCCTCTTCCGTCTCACCATAAAGACTAGGCGTAGTACATTATGCCACAGCTGAAAGGAGCAAAAGAACATGATACAGATACGAGATTCAAGCATTGAAAACTCCCTCGGCCACCCAAACACGGCGTAAGCAGCATATAGTCATGTAGAGACACACCGAAATACAGTATTCACAGGAGTTCAGTCCGTCTGGTCCACAAGCTCCGGAGCAGAGATTACATCACGTCGACGCGTTGGCTGCGGTTCTGTGGTCGCTCCGTTAGGCACAGAAGGTAGGAGATCTGCGGTCCGGATGGCAACGATGACTCGCGTTCCCTTCGTTCACACTAACTCACGTCTGACGTTGGCAAATACAGTTTGAAGAAACTCCCACTGAAGGGTGCAGCAATTATCCAGGCTTTTGATTTCATAGTTTCTTTTTGTTGTTGTTGTTTTGCTTTAAATAGATTTTGTACATGTAATATTTTCCTCTTGTTACGAAGAAGATCTTCATCCACAGTTTAATATTTCTAAAAAGCCGACCACAACATTAATATCAATATTTGAACACTGAGGTAATAGTTTGCGTCTCCGGAGGTTCTGAGAGAACGTCTGCGCTGTATGAGTTTGTTCCTCTGCGAGTGTTTGTGGGGTTGTTGAGGGGGAAGGTTTGACATGTTGGCGTTCTTCTTCTCTTATGTTGCATAGTGATCAAAACTTCCAAGGTACTCCAGACCGGCCTGATAGCAGAACTGATACTCGTCCTGCGGACAGACAGACAGACAGATTTGATGAACACTCGATGTCACTGATCTGACCCAGTCCTGCTCCTGCAGGGATCAGCTTCACTCCTGAATCACCTGATGAAGATCATCACAGACAGGTGTGTGTTGATCTGAACTCTGCAGGAACAGGACTGGTCGCCTCTGGACTAAAGTGACCTTAAATAAAACATTCATTTTTAAAAGTTTGTTGTTCATCTGATTATCCCTGTGTGTCCCTGTTCAGCACTAGTACGTTATATTCTGTGTTTGACATAATAAAAAAGTAACTAGATGTACATTTTCTGACGGAAATGTGAGTGGTGCTTACCGTAGCAAAACTCTGCACTAGACAGTTGTTTGGGTGTTCTAGGTTGTTGCTAGGCAATTACTGTGGTGTTCTGGGTGGTTCCTAGGCAGTTGCTAGGGTGTTGCCATGTGGTTGCTAGGCAGCTGCTAGGGTGTTCTAGGTGGTTGGAAGGGTGTTGTGGGTTGTTTCTAGGCAAATGCTATGTGGTTGCAATGCAGTTACTAAGGTGTTCTGGGTGGTTGCTAGGGTGTTAGGAGTGCCAGGCAGTTGCTAGGATGTTGTGGTTAGTTGCTAGGGTGCACCTATGCAGTTGCTAAGGTATTATGAGTCGTTGCAAGGGTAGTGCTATGAGGTTGCTAGGCAGTTGCTAAGGTGTTGCCATGTGGTTGCTAGGCAGCTGCTAGGGTGTTGTGGGTGGTTGTTAGGCAAATGCTATGTGGTTGCAATGCAGTTACTAAGGTGTTCTGGATGGTTGCTAGGGTGTGGTTGCTAGGCAGTTGCTAGGGTGTTGCCATGTGGTTGCTAGGCAGCTGCTAGGGTGTTCTGGGTGGTTGGTAGGGTGTTGTGGGTTATTGCTAGGCAAATGCTATGTGGCTGCAATGCAGTTACTAAGGTGTTCTGGATGGTTACTATGGTGTGGTTGCTAGCCAGTTGCTAGGGTGTTGCCATGTGGTTGCTAGGCAGCTGCTAGGGTGTTGTGGGTGGTTGCTAGGGTGTGGTTGCTAGGCAGTTGCTAGGGTGTTGCCATGTGGTTGCTAGGCAGCTGCTAGGGTGTTCTGGGTGGTTGGTAGGGTGTTGTGGGTTATTGCTAGGTAAATGCTATGTGGCTGCAATGCAGTTACTAAGGTGTTCTGGATGGTTGCTATGGTGTTAGGAGTGCCATGCAGTTGCTAGGGTGTTGCCATGTGGTTGCTAGGCAGCTGCTAGGGTGTTCTGAGTGGTTGGTAGGGTGTGGTGGGTTGTTGGTATGGTGGGGTGGGTTGTTGCTAGGCAAATACTATGTGGTAACTAAGGTGTTCTGGATGGTTGCTAGGCTGTTCTGAGTGATTGGTATGTAATTGCTACATGGTTGCCAACCAGTTACTAGGATGTTGTGGGTGCTCCTAGGGTGTTTTGTATATTTGCTAGGGTGTTATCGACGGTTGCTATGGCATTGCTAATTGGTTACTAGACAGTTACTATGGTGATGTTCTGGGTGGTTGTAAGGGTGTTGCTAGGTTGTCCTGGGTGTTTGCAAGTGTGTTGCTAGGGTGTTTGTGGATGGTTGCATGGGTTTTGCTAGGCAGTTGCAAGGGTGTTCTCAATGGTTAATAGGATGTTGCTAGGACATTGTTAAGTGGTTGCTAGGAAGTTTCTAGGGTATTCTGGGTGGCTGCTAGGCATTTGCTAGAGTGTTCTGTGTATTTGCTAGGGTGTTATCAGTGGTTGCTATGGTACTGCTATGTGGTTGCTAAACAGTTACTATGGTGATGTTCTGGGTGGTTGTAAGGGTGTTGCTAGGTTGCCCTGGGTGGTTGCATGTGTTTTGCTAGGCAGTTGCAAGGGTGTTCTCAATGGTTGATAGGGTGTTGCTAGGACATTGTTAAGTGGTTGCTAGGCAGTTTCTAGGGTATTTTGGGTGGCTGCTAGGCATTTGCTAGGGTGTTCTGTGTATTTGCTAGGGTGTTATTAGTGGTTGCTATGGCACTGCTATGTGGTTTGCTAAACAGTTACTATGCTGATGTTCTGGGTGGTTGTAAGGGTGTTGCTAGGAATTTGTAAGGGTGTTTGTGGGTTGTTGCAAGGATTTTGCTAGTAGGGTTGTCACAATACCATAAAAAGGTCTTAAAATACTATACCAGCTGAAGTATCACGATACCAAGTAGTAACGCGATACCATGCAGTATACAAAATTAACCAAACTTTCATAAAAACATGAAAACAGACCAGATTTTTCTCTGAATACTTCATTAATGAGAATGAATAACAGGCTTTTATTACCAATCAAATTAATCATTGTAAACAAAATTCATCTTAGCACTGCACAGAAGCTGTATTTATGCATTTACACTTCAATTACAATTGCATAAATAATGTTATGATATTAATGTTTCAAATATAAAAATTTGAATATAGAAATAAAAATGTTGGTGGAAAAAAATGATAGAATAGACCTACTTTTAGATGGTAAAAAAATTATAGAATAGGCCTACTTTTAGATGGGAGACTAAAGTCGCCAGTAGGTGGCAGCAAGTGTTAATGATTAAGTCAATCATTCAACCGATTCGTTCAAAACGGCTGATTCATTCAGGAACGAAGCAAATGACTGTCTTAATGAATGGATTAGTGAGTCAGTGACTCACCCAATTTGTTCAAAAACAGATTAATTTAGAAACTAAACAAAAACAGCGCTCTTGCTTGTGTCACGAATTATCAGGAGCATTTTTGCCAGCCTATCTTGAAATATCTAACCCTGACTGGAGAGCAGTATGTATATTAAAACATATAATACATTTATAATTATAAAATCACGATTGATATGATTGATAAGAACCGAGTACAAACCCGCTATAGCTTATTGATGAATGGAATTGCATTTGTCTGAATCGTGTTCGCAAAGATGTTTCTAGAAACAAACTATTTAATCTTTTCCAGAAGTGGTCAAATGAGCAACGGAAAAACTGTGAGAATTCATCCTTATATAAAGATTTTATGATGTTAATTAAGTGAATTTCAAACCCTTTCTCCAGATAAAATGCACTGCGAACAACAACGTGCAAGTGCAACTTTATCTCATTGCAAAATTAACTGAAGCATCAGGAAACAATAAGGCGCTAATTCTACAGAGCATTTACTACACAGGGCACAGCAGACAGTCAACGGCAGTCTCTTGTAATGTTTTTGCAGGCACGCATGTTAAATTGAAGTGTACCTGCCGCACATACAACATTTACGGTACTTACGATACTACCGTTTAAAAAAATGCAAAGGCATCGCCAGTATTTTGAAGCTTTAGTATGCAACGGTGCTAGGTCGCTAGGTTGCTAGGGCGTTGCCATGTATGTCTCTGTTTATCACTAGCACAGTCTAACGTTTCATAGAATAAAATCTATGAAGAATCATAGTATTTGTGGTACTTTGGGTCTGAGGGAGGAAATATGTTCTACAGGATGTTGAACAGAAACTGTCCTGAGAATGAGCCGAGATCTTCTCCAGACCCACAGGTCTATGATGAACTGTTTGATGACTGTGACGTGTGTTTACCGTACCTCAGTCTGTACCATCGCCGGCCGTTGCGTGCGCAGCATTTTGACGGTCTGGAAGATGTCGACGGCGCCCTCGTAACGCATCCGCTCCAGCACGATACTGAGAGTGATGAACACACCTGTGCGCCCGACGCCCGCACTGACACAGAGAGAGAGACAAACACTGAGTGTGTGTGTGTGTGTGTGTGTGTTTACAGTGTGACCTGTGCAGATACATCAGTGATGGCTATCAGTCTAGTGTTAGTCGAGTCTGAGTGTCATCATTACCTGCAGTGCACTGTGATTGGTCCATCCTGACCGAACTGCTCCTTGGTTTTATGCACCTGTCCAATGAAATCAATGAAACCCTCCCCTGACTTTGGAACACCTTGTTCTGGCCAATCAGTGAACTGGAACTGTCTGACAGTTCTGGACTGTCCATCCTATGGAGAAAAAGACAATGAGTTGGATCATCTGCAGATCTGAGCTGCTGTGAGAGTCCTGAGACACATGATGTCAGCGTCATGAATCTAATCACTCAATCTCTCTTCATGAGGATTCATGAGTGTCATGTGTTTCTAGGGCATTGCTAGGGTGCCATGGGGCAGTTGCTAGAGTATTCTGGGTGGTTGCTAAGCAGTTGCTAGGGTGACATTGCTGTGGTTGCTAGGGTATTGCTAGGTTGTACTGGGTGGCTCCTATGGTGTTGCTAGGGTGTTCTAGGTGGTTGCTAGGCAGATGCTATGGTGTTCTGAGTGGCATTGTTATGTGGTTGCAAGGCAGTAACTATGGTGTTATGGGTTGTTGCTAGGGTGTTGTTATGTGGTTGCTAGGGTGTTGTGGGTGGCATTGCTGTGATTGCTAGGGTATTGCTAGGTTGTACTGGGTGGCTGCTATGGTGTTGCTAGGGAGTTCTAGGTGGTTGCTAGGCAGTTGCTATGGTGTTCTGAGTGGCATTGGTATGTGGTTGCAAGGCAGTTACTATGGTGTTATGGGTGGTTGCTAGGGTGTTGCTAGGTTGTACTTGGTGGTTGCTAGGGTGTTGCTAGGCAGTTGCTAGGACATAGTTATGTAGTTGTGATGACTCCCATGACATGGACTGTGCTAGACTGAGACTCACAGCAGTCACATATTATTGCCCTTTTGTTGGTTTTATTGCTTCTATTGGTCTCCTCATTTGTAAGTCGCTTTCGGCACACAAAGTTCTCATTCTCATTAAATTCAGTGGTCAATCCAGACTCAGTCGGCTCAGTTCTCCTCTGTGATGCTCTGGTGCTTCACACATGATCTGAGTGATCGTACCGCGGTAAATGATGGCCTGTACTCACCCTGGCGTCAGTGACTTTGAACTCTCTCAGGATGTACTGCGGCATGTTGTATTCTGCCATGGGATCCACCACGAAGTACTGATATCGAGCCGAACGCTCCGCCGGCCAATACTGATGACACTTCTCCTGTCGACACACAGATGTTACTGCAACTGCTCATTCCAAACAAAACCATGGCTAAGATGAGACGACACCGACATCATTATGACTAACATTAAGATATGAGAAAGTTTTCATTGACTAAAACTAGAGTAAAGTTCCCAGTCATTTAAAACTTAAAGTTGAATAAAAATTTTAAAAACTAAATCTCACACAAGACTAAATTAAAAACAGCTGATCAAATGAGCACAGGTTGGAGTGTGTGAGCTTCTCACCCGTCCCATCTCGCGCAGTTTGGTCAGCATCACCACGATGGTGGAGTTGTGTTCCCACAGCATCCGCCAGAAGTCCTCAGTCGTCTCCGCCAGCGGCCCCTGCGTCGCGATATACGCCTTCTGCTGCCTGAAGACACACGGACACACCTGCACAACTATCTGCTGTATGACTTTAGCGCTGTATACAGTACAGATTGTACTGAGTCATTATTCACTTCAGATCAGATCATGTTTTGAACTGCAGCTAAAGTCTACCTGTATCCATCGATGAAGCTGGCGTTGATATAGTCGGACCCTTCCAGGCCTCTGATTGGCTGCAGACACACGCGTGTGGTTTCGTACGGCATGATGTTCACCAGCCGGTTCTTGAACTTGTTGCAGGGCAGATTAGCGCTGACGAACCGGGAGGTGTGTGCTTTAGTGTTGGCCAGACGCTGACAGACACAAACACACCCGAATAAGGTGAAGGGGTCACAGGGGTCACGGCTGAGGTCACCACAGTGTAACGGCAACCGACACCCTAAAACTTTATGTTTGTTATATGAAAGTCACATTAAAACTGTCCTGGAAACACTTCAACAGGCCTTCATGGTTTACTTTAACTGCTTATAACCACTATTTATGTACTACACAAACTTTTAATCTCAAACTGATGTGCAGTAAAATATGAAAATTCATGTTCAAATTCTGGTGATCCAAACAGTGAAATAAACAAAACATTTTTATTTATTGTATGGAAATTATGTATCTACACTACTGGTCAAAGGTGTATTAATGTTTTTAATGAAAATATCTTTTTGTTGTTTGCTGATCAAAGAGGAGAAACATCAAGCTCAATATCACTTCTATAGTGTGTCATTATTAGTCGATAATGAACCTTGAACTCCAGCTCCATTCCGCTCACGTGTTCTCCCGCCTCCACCTGCGACAGCGTCTGTATGTAGGAGTACAGGCTCCGCGCCGCCACCTCCGTGTTCCCGCAGGCCACGGCCTCCAGCAGCGCCTCGTGGATGAATCCGTACTGATCCTCCGTCTGCACCATGTAGTTCCTCTGCGAGCGCATCAGGGTCACGTGACCGTACACGTCCACCGTCCGCTCGTGACGGATGCGCTCCAGCATGGCGTCGATCACTATGAAGCAGCCGGTGCGGCCCACGCCAGCGCTGAGACACACACACACGGAAAACACCACGGCATAATTCCCCCGATCTGTTTCTGGTTACTGATATCTGATTTACAGACGCATTCATCTGACACAACAAAACACTGGGATTATACAGTCTAATAACTTCAGTAACTGTAATCCAGCAATCCAGATTACAGAGGAACACGCATGATGCCGAACATGTATGAGGAAACTGAGTGTGTAATCTGAGTGTGTGAACATACTAAACTACTATGAAAGTGTGCGTGTGTGTGTGTGTGTGTGTGTGTGTGTGTCTGATAGTGATGCTTGGAATCAATTGAATCAGTTGCAAAAAAATCTTTATCCTTCAGAAACGTTTTGTTAGGATTGCAACCTGGTCAAATGCATATACTTCATCTGCTTCTCTATTTCAGAAACTTCAGGTTCTCACTGTTTATGATATTAACATTTCTCAAATTTGTGTCTTTATTTTTAAGATATATTCACATGAAGGTAACATTCCAGAGCAATTTAAGATGTATTTTAACTGTCACTTAACTCGTCAATGCTCAGATTTTCATCTTCCTAAAATTCTCACTTGTAGAGGTCAATATTCTATACGATTTAGGGATATTAAATTATGGAATGGTTTATCTCATCCAGCAGAAAAAATGTTCTTCTTTAAAATGTTACAAAAGATGTATAAAGAATCATTTTATTGTGCTTTTTTGTTTATTGATGTCTCATGCACTCTATATGGTTTTTTTTTGGAGTATATCATCATTATTATTATTATTATATATACATGCTATAATTAACTTAAGTTATATACATTTATATATTTATAATTTAGCTTTTTTTTTCTTTCTTTAATTTCGCAGTTAGTTTTTTGTTGTTGTTTAGGTGGAGGCTTTAAATAAGCCCTTTGGGTTTTTTGCCTCTCCCTGCACAGTATATGGATTGTACTTTTGTTTTTTATTGTATATATTTTATATTTGTGCAAATAAACTAAATCCTAAACTGCTTCAAAATGTCAAAATGATTCATTCTTTTGAATCTCTAAACGGCACACGCTGGCGACTCCTGCTGGTCAGAAAACTGCATGTAAAAACACCTTTTAAAAACAACTGCGAATGTTTTATTGAAAATGTAATTATTAAATGCAATTAACACATCATCCAATACCATTAAATATGAAGTGTCTGTATAATATATGTTATTTTATTCAATTGTAGGGCTTGTTTCATGGAGAGTTTGATTAATCAGGCCTATACAAATGTGTCACTAAAAAATGTCTACAAATGTATAAAACTGTTCTGAGATCAGGTAGAATCCTTACAGACACTAGTTCATGGGTTCAGAGATCATCGCACACTCACGGGAACGTTTATAAACAGTAATGATGTAACATTAGTTTGATACGCGCTTCAAATCACTGGTTGGAAACAAAGATTAAAGGGATAGTTCACCCCAAAAATGAAAATTATCCCATGTTTTAGCCATCCTGGGTGTATATGACTATCATCTTTCAGACAAAGACAATCAGAAATATATTGAAAAATATCTCTTCCATGATTTGGGGTGGTGTGGGTGGGTGGTGTTTTGATCATGAATATAATCCATACGGCTCCAGAGGGTTAATAAAGGCCTTCTGAAGCAAAGCGATGTGTTTTTGTAAGAAAATTATCCATATTTAAAACATTTATAGGATGAAAATCAAGGGATAATTTTCATTTTTGGAGGAACTATCCCTTTAACAAGCAGTTTCCTTCAGCAATGCCTGAGCGCTTCAGCGGCTCCGGGTGGATTTGAGGACAGACTAGTTTAGTCTGCAGAAGTGGAGAGGTGTCCTCAATAAATGAATAAACACAGCAACTCTCTTATATAACAAGCAGAACAGTCTTACTCTGCAGGCTGAAGCATTTGAGAGGGAATAAAGCACACATTAGTGTTTACAGCGCATTTATCATCGGCCCTGGGGAAGATCACGGATCGATGTCAAAACGCAGGAGTTTGCTTTGGAGTGCCAGTGAAACACAAACGTGTGACGCTCTGAAGCTGACCTGCAGTGGACGATGACGGGACCGGCGTCCGGCGGGTTGCACGCTTTGACCCTGCGGAGGAAGGCCAGGAATGGAGTGGGATATTCGGGAACGCCGTGGTCGGGCCAAGCCGTGAACTGGAACTGCCGGACCTCTCTCCTCTCGTTGGAGCCGCTCTGATGGGTGAAAACATCAGGATGTTACAGACGACACTACATTTTTTGCTTCAGTTCTGTCAGCGGGGTCAGAAAACGAAGCATTGTTGGACTGATGAAGACGACGGGACGCTGTGTGAAGACCGACGATAGAATAGGAACGTCTCACCTTATGCAGAGAGAAGGTTCGCACACAGAACGTGGCCAGTTCCATCGTGTCCAGCAGAGTGACCTGAACCGCCCCGTACGTGTCCGTGCCGCGACTGGGCCAGTACTGATCACACTTGATCTAAACAAGAGCAAAGCGTGACATGAAGACCAGCTCGAGACTCTCAGCGCTCTGAGGTCGTGTTTAGAGTCTCTCTCACCCGGGATTTCTCCTCTAGTTTAGTCATCATGACCACTGAAGCGGCTCTCTGCTCCCACACCATCCGCCAGAAATCACCGAAGGTCTCCGGCAGCGGCCCCTGGGTGGCAATATACGCGTTCTGCTTCCTGTAACCGTCGATGTAGTTCGCGTTGATGTAGTCACTACCCATAATGCCTAGGGAGAAAACAGGAAAACATCACAGCTGTGCCGAAAGACAGAAAGAGTTTATTGGCATATGGAAGAGAACACACAAAACACACTGAATTGATCAAATGAGGTCATCAGAGGTCGTACCGTCTGCCAGCGCGAGAACGACACGCGTGTGGTCGTACGCGATCACGTTGGCGTAGCGGTTCTTCGGCTTGTTCACCTCCAGGTTTGAATGTTCCCATGTGAACTGCTGACCAGGATCAATCGACTGAGAGACAGAGAGAATCAATCAATCAATCAATCAATCTATCTATGTTGTTTGTGTTTGATGTGTGTTTTGTTCTTTTGCCGTTTCTCTCGCTCAGCATGAACAGCTTCCTCTCCTCTCACAGCGCCGGCGATGAAGGTCACTCTCTCCCGCCTGTCTCTCTGCGTTACTCACCTCGTACTCCTGCGACAGATGCAGGTTGTCGTTGGCCTTCAGGCGCTCCGTGTGTTCGGGCAGATCAGAGATGGGGATGGGCGGGTGACTCATCATACCTGCGGGAGCAAAGGTCACAGCGGTCGTCATGGAGATGACCTACAAACCATCACGACAGGCGCTCTGTGGTGTGTGTGTGAATCGCACATGACTGCCGTCACCGAGAGAGCTGAAACACCTAGTGAGTGTCACAACACCTCGTGTGCTGATGATGTATCCTGCCTTCTTCAGTCCCAGAATGCTCAGCTCAGGCTGTGATGGTGGACACGCTGACTATTAGAGTTCGTTAATGTAAACTATGATGAAAAATGTTCGTTGACAAACTCTTTTTCCTTGACAAAAAATGACACTGACATCATCAAACACTAACTGAGGCTGAATCAACATGCGATATCGTTAATAACAAATAAAGTGTAAAAGACGAATAAACCCATCTGACCCACTACAGTAGCCACGCCCCAATCTCTCGCTATAGGCTGAGCTGAAAGTGATTGACAGATCTGAGCGTCTCGATGTGAGGAGTGTGACGAATAAATCAGTCGAGTGTGAAGATGCTGCCTATGTAGACAGTAGACCACGAGACCGTCTGCACGTGTGTGTGTGTGTGTGTGTGTGTGCGCATGCCTGGTGTCTGGAAGTTGATGCGTCTCATCTCCACGGGGTCGGTGGGATGGTGAGCCATCATCTCGGCATTGTTCAGCAAACATTTGGTTCCCGGCTCAGAGTCCTTGCGTTTGCTAATGAGTGAAAACACACACACACACACACAGAATGTGTGTTATTAACGAGACTCGACGGACAGAAATCAAATCAAAGCGCAGAACAACATAAATAAAGCAGGCTACAGGGATTGAAGGGTGTTCTGCCTCAAATAAGAGCTTTAATCTTCTCTCAGAGATGAGGGATCAGATCTCACTTACCTGTCGGGTTTACTGGAGTCCCATCAAACGCCACGTCGCGCACACACACACACACACACACACACACACACACAGAGAGAGAGAGAGAGAAATCAATATAGTGCATTTGTATGCCGCAGCTACATGACACCTCCTGCAGATAACGCTCTCCTTCATTGGGGACAGTTTAACTGCGGCCCCGCGGGACTAGATTGTTCCGGACTAAATGGAAGGGGGCAGGGATGGATCAGACCCAAGGGCGGATTTATCAGCCGGACCGGCCCGTCGTTTCCGCTCGCTCCCCCCGCGGCGCCAGCAAGGTCACGCCAGCAATTTGGCAAACACGGATCCCTGCCACAGCTCCGAATGAGCTCACGCCGAGAAACATCACTCACATTTATTCACATCCAAACAAAGAATGAAACTGGGACACGACTGAACCGGCATAAACGGGGTGTGTGTGTGTGTGTGTGTGTGTGTGCCAGAAGACGGTGTCCCAGAATGCACCTGATGAAGAGCAGAGCTGGAATCTACATAAAGATGAGGCTCAAATAAAAGAGTTTTCATCTGCGTCACGTTTTAGCCAGTGTGACTCCAGAGTCTTCTTCATCATCATCATCATCATCATCACTGCACTGTTATTGTGACACGAGGAAAAACTCCTGCCCGAATGTCTGCGTTTCTCTTTTCTCAGAAGCAGAACTCATCATAGTTGGGAAAAATTATACATTGTTCAACAGAAGAATATATAATTTTTGTGTTCACATTTGCTCCAATAATCCGTGATAGAGTTCATATGAGGGAGCTGGTGAATTAGAAAACAGTGTTAACTAGTTTACCGTAATTAAATGTTAAGGTAAGAAAACACTAATTGTAAATGTAAAAATATAAAAAGCTTTGCTAGATTTATGATGTTAATACTGGAAACATCTTCACAGACTGTGAAAAGTCAATGTTCAACATTTACTAATACATGATTTAATTAAAAGTTGTATCTGTTAATATTATTTAATGGGCGTGAACTAAGAATGAACAGCTGTATCAACATTAATATTAACAAAGATGAAAAAATACGCAAATGTCCTGCTCAATATTAGTTAATTATAGTTCATGCATTAACTAACGGGACTTTATTGTAAAGTGTTTCCAATAATTCCAACCTCCATTTGTATGAAACCATTATAAACACCGCATTAAAACATAATTAATCTTATATATACACATAACAAACACGACATCTAATAAATATTATAATAACATAACTATGAATGGTTCCTCTTGCCTGGTTTCATCCAGATCATTCTGCAGTTCATCTGATTGAATCTTCACCTCAGACTCTATTATCTTCCTGTCCAGAAATAGCTGCTTCCTACATATTTAATCACACGTTATTCTCTCTGTCCCCAAATCTGTCGTCATAGATACAGCGCTTCAGGATCCACTGCCGTACAGTTCACATCATCTCTGCTTCTCCTAACTAGTGCATCCAGAATATCATATTGATGTATGTTTATTTATGATCATAGTTATTTTACATATGTTGCATGTAAGCTGACCCAGTTTAAGTGTAGATCCACTGCAAAAAACTCCTTAGCATTCTTAAATCAAGATACATTTACAGGAGAAGAGAAATGACTGAAGATATGAAGCCTTTTCTGAATAAATGTATTAAAATGAAGCGAGTCAGAAAAATAATCTTGTTTTCCCTTTGAATTGGCAGATATTTGTTCTTGTTTTAAACACAAACTCACTTCATTTTGACACATTTTTGGCTTAATATCTTCAGTCATTTCTCTTCTCCAGTAAATGTATCTTGATTTAAGAATGTTTAGATATTTGTGCTGGAAAACGAGACAGAAACACTGAGGAAGTTTTTGCAGTGTACATTTCATTATGTATATCTATGCACGTGTTTATATGAGTTTATATCCCTCTGCAGAATCTTTATCATTTTAAAACTTGCTTTGCTTTATTGTTTATTAAGCCCTGCTCTGATAAAGCTGTGTATGATGTTATAGTAACACTTTACAATAAGGTCTAGTTTGTTAACATTAATTAATGCATTTACTAACATGAACTAACAATAAAAAAATATATTTTTATATACAGCATTTATTAACCTGTTCATATCAATGTTAGTTCACAGTGCATTAACTAATGTTAACAGATCTTAAAAATGTTTTAGTGGTGATTTTAACATTAACTATATTGTATTAATAGAAGTATTTTAGTATTTTTTCTAAATGATCAAGATCTTGCAGGGGTGTACACTTATGAACACAATCTATCAAAACCGTGTTGCATGAAGAGACTCTCAATCACGGGTCACATGATCAATCAATCAATCAATCACACGGGTCACATGATAACATGTTCCGTTCAGACTCACTTCTTGTAGAGCAGGATGGCGATGACGATGCAGATGATGAAGACCACGGCCAGGACGGGTCCCACCACCCAGATGAGGCCGTCGCCCGCGTCCAGAGGCTGCGGGTCCGAGTCGGGCGCGATCACGGGGTCGGTGTAAGGGCTGGCCACAAACATCTTCTGAACACACAAACACAAGAGCGTTACACCTGCGCACACACACACACACACACACACACACACACACACAGTCGGCACATCTTACCCCGGTGGTGGAGTTGAGCTCAGCCAGGATGAAGAAGACGTACTCCTGACCCGCCTCTAGGGCCCGGTTCTCGAAGCCGCCGTAGTCCTGCTGGTTGCCCAGCGTGAAGAAGGCGGGCAGGGTGGCGGGTGTGAAGCGGGCCGTGATGTAAGCTCTCCTCAGGTCCACCTGACGCTGCCGCGGGTCTCGCTGCTTCTGACTGATGTCCTTCAGCAGCTGCAACAACATCAGCACTGAATCCGTCAGAGAAGAAGCGTCTGATGCTCCTGTCTGATGAAAATAATCACGTCTTTTTTCTAACTGATTGACATTTTTGTATGTATTTAATTTTTAAGATCGTTTATCTTCAGAATCTTGTAGTGATGATGTCATTACCATGTGTGTCTTTGATATGATAATTAAAGGGTTAGTTCACCCAAAAATGAAAATAATGTCATTAATTACTCACCCTCATGTCGTTCCACACCTGTAAGACCTTTGTTCATCTTCAGAACACAAATTAAGATATTTTTGATGAAATCCTGCATAGCCAGCAATGACATTTCCTCTCTCAAGATCCATTAATGTACTAAAAACATATTTAAATCAGTTCATGTGAGTACAGTGGTTCAATATTAATATTATAAAGCCACGAGAATATTTTTGGTGCCAAAAAACAAAATAATGACTTATATAGTGATGGCCGATTTCAAAACACTGCTTCAGGAAGCTTCGGAGCGTTATGAATCTGTGTGTCGAATCATGATTCGGATCGTGTGTCAAACTGCTAAAATCACTTGACTTTTGCGCTCCGCTGATTCATAACGCTCCGAAGCTTCCTGAAGCAGTGTTTTGAAATCGGCCATCACTATATAAGTCATTATTTTGTTTTTTGGCACCAAAAATATTCTCGTGGCTTTATAATATTAATATTGAACCACTGTACTCACATGAACTGATTTAAATATGTTTTTAGTACATTAATGGATCTTGAGAGAGGAAATGCCATTGCTGGCTATGCAGGCCTAATCAGATTTCATCAAAAATATCTTAATTTGTGTTCTGAAGATGAACAAAGGTCTTACGGGTGTGGAACGACATGAGGTTGAGTAATTTGAGTAAAAGTCATTTTTTGGTGAATTAACCCTTTAAGTTCATCTTCCATATGTCCGCAACCATAAAAAAACCTACATATGAGACATTTAATAAATATTATAATGGTATTTAATATTTGCGTATGAACTTCACCCTGGTCATATATCATGATTATCTGCCGCTACAGTAGGTGTCATGTTGCATTAAATTAAATGCTGTAAGAAAGATCACATTGCTAAGCAGTGAAAACGGACTTGTGCAGCCAAAGGACTAAAGAAATAAACTTTTGGACCAGCAAGTTGTGGCTGGTGTGCAAAAACATTGCCTTTTCCCTTTGTTTTCTTGTCGGAGTGCACCTGAATGCTTCGTTTACATGTTAAAAGTTTTCCTCTGAGAGACGATGAAGCCCACAGACAGACTTCTTTCGGCAACACGTCACCTTTTCCAGCTCTTGTGAGTTTGCAGGTGTGTTATTGTGCCTGAATGATGTTCCTGTTTTCAGCCGTTTTCTCATGCTGTCCTGTCTCATGTGTGTTCACACCCTGCATTATGTCTGTTCACTGATCTGTTGAGAATCTCTGACCGCGAGCAAACGCTCACATTCACCTGCACGACCTCCGACAGGAGAAAGTCAAATCTCCGGAGTTTCATACAATATTCCAGCAGAATGAGCAGATCGGAGCGAATCACACACACACACACACACACACACACACACACACACACACACACACACACACACACACACACACACACACACACACCCGTGAAAACAACAATGACAGCCAACACACACATCCAAACCTGCGTTAGAGCTTTGCTTGTGTCAGATCTCACACATAATAATAAACAGAAGAAGCTATGTTTTCATCCACCTGTTTTTATGCAAATGTGGGATATCGCATAAAAAGCTCTGGATGGAAATGCCAAGATGCGCATAAATTCTAAAAATGTCCATAATATGAGGTTGATATTTGTCACCCGATAAGAAGACATGCGCATGAACTACACATTTACCAAATAAATCCTTCAAAATCTCACCGAACGCAAGATCACATGACAGTGTTTATTGTGTTTCGTCTGACGCTCTGAGACAAACTCATTTATGATGGAGGAGAAAATGAGCCCGATTGCAGCAACTCACATTTTTATTACTGATATTTTGCACCAGTTTCCCATGAAGTGACGATTTTGTTCTCATGAAGCTGCTTTATTCGCAAATGTTTTATTCCAGTTTTATGCACAAGTTAAATTCACAACTTTGGGTGTAAATCTATAGCTAGTGAGACGGTGAGGGTCGCTCTACCTCCTCCAGGTCCATCTCGTCTGGGCTCTTCAGATGGCGAATCACTCCTCTGGCTCTCTTCAGAGGAACCACCACCACATAGATGTTCCTGCAGGTACAGAAGCAACATGTTAGATCTCGAGATCTCATTAACCACACGAGCCGCGCGCTAATGAACGCTAATGAACGTGACGCCGCTCCACACACACATTCGTTTCAGCTGTGACTGATGTTCCCGACTGCGAATCAACATGAATTTAATGATTCTTCAACGATTCCTTCAATGATTCTTTTGGCAATTTACAATAAGGTCCCATTAGTCAACATTAATTAATGCAATGACGAACATTAACTAACGCATTCGTTTCTGTATTTATGTTTGTTAATGTTAGTTAATAAAAATATTAACAGATACTTTTAATCATGCAATGTGACAACTAACATTAATTGTTGTTAGATGAAACCGTAAAGTACTTCTGACTAAATTATTATTTTATGTTTTCATACACTTCTATATTCTTCACTTGCAGCACAAGAGATCTTGTTTTTAGCTCAGATATGAAAATGGCTCGTGGTTGAGGAGTTTGGGAGTCATTTGCGAGCTGTTTTTGAGTGTGATCAGCGAGGAACGTCGTTTATTTATCATCTCACACTCACAGATGAAGCACCGTTTCTTTTGCTGCGGCGCTGCTGTTTTGTCTAACATGTATCTTCATGAACAGCGAGAAGCGGAAGCGCGCGCCGCGGAGAGATTTGTCTGAACGGCGAGCGCTGTAAAGTGTGTGTGCTGCAGTATTTCAGCGCTGCACTGGGAGCCCCAATGATTTTCTTCCTGAGCTCAGCAGCCGGACGCAGCCAGAAACACAAATTGACTGCGGGTTTGAATTATTCACAGTGCAGCAACTGGATGATTCCTGCACGTATGTGTGCGCACGTCATGCATGATTCATACGTCCTCTCCGTGTACTGTAATCGCATGTGCACTGCAGCAGAGAGCGTCTGATCAGGCCGTTCGCACCTCACGTTGCTCCTGGTGTCCAGTGACGGCAGGATGATGGTGACGGTGGCTTCGGCCTCTCGCGTGTGGTCCACCTCGGGCCGGCGGATCAGGATGGGCGGCGAGGTCTTGGCGTGTATGCGGTGTCGGAGTCCGCCCATGTTCCCCTCGGGGCTGGTGATCTTGAAGTCGTAACTGGTGTCCGGCTGTAGGTTCGGAATAACCGCCTTCCTCAGACGGGCGTCCACCTCCATCTTCTGCCGGTTGTACTCCACCTGAGGACGAGAGCGAACGTTTCTAGCACGACATCAGATACTCTGGAGAAGCCTGGTTTACTAACCCCGAATCAGATGTGCTGCAGTCAGGTTTAGTGAATCTAAAAACATCCCGCTGTGTTTGAGCTGGTCTTCACATGGGCTTTACAATTTAATCCAGAAACACAAGCTCTGTTCCAAACCCACTGAGCAGAAACTGTTCCTCCTCAGTGTTTCTGTCTCGTTTTCCAGCACAAATATCCAAACATTCTTCGATCAAGATACATTTACTGGAGAAGAGAAATGACTGAAGATATTAAGTCAAAAAAATTATAAAAATGAAGTGAGATTGTGTTTAAAACAAGAACAAATATCTGCCTACAGAGTCAGAAAAATAAACTTCATTCAAAGAGAAAACCAGATTATTTTTCTGACTCCACTGGCAGATATTTGTTCTTGTTTTAAACACAAACTCATTTAAAGTCAAGTCATCTTCACTTATATAGCGCTTTTCACAATACAGATTGTTTCACAGCAGCTTCACAGTGATAATAGGAAAATTAACTGACGTTGTTTTGGCTTTAAAGCAGCTCTAAGAAAATATTATTATCGAGCTAAAGTAGGTTTTTGATTGAATCACTTCAGTTTTAAAAATGGTTAATTATTAACGCTTAAATGACGCCTTCCCTACTGAAAACCGAAGACCTTTAACGTATTCTTGTCGATCATTTAGTGTTTGAGTGTGTATGTGCGCAGACGCTTGGTCTTTTTACAAAGTGATATTGCCAAATTACTTGTCTGGTCCGCATAATACAGAAAAATTGTAGATGTATGTGATAATGTAGATAATGCGTTATGTGTAAAGATGTGTGTTTTTAGTCTAGATTTGAACTGACAGAGTGTGTCTGCTTCCCGAACAATGCTAGGAAGATTGTTCCAAAGTTTAGGTGCTAAAAAGGATTATTTTTATCTTTTTTGTCCTAATATCTTCAGTCATTCCTCTTCTCCAGTAAATGTATCTTAAGAATGTTTAGATATTTGTGCTGGAAAACAAGTTTTTGGAAGTTTATCTAGGCAGCATTTTCAACTCGACTTGAAATGTAAATTCATCTAGTGTTTATGTTATTGATGTTATTGTCAGAGATTCATCTCTTTTTTGACTTCCTAATATTCAATTAAAATAAATATCATAACACAGACACAGAACTCACAGTGAAGCGATAGGGGGCGCTGCTCTCTGGAAACTCCCACGTCAGCAACACACTCGTCTTAGTCGCCAGATTCACTGAGAAATTCCTCGGCACGTCTGTCCAAAAACACACACACACACACACACACACGTGAGACTCGCGCAATCCAAGAACTTCAACACACACACAGGACCAGGTGAGCCGAACCGTGGGGGAGCAGACGTGTGCGAGTCCGCCGCGTGCGCCGAGGCCTGTGCAGGGAATTGTGGGGGAGGAAGAAGGTGAGCGTATGGCGGTCACAGACGGACGGACACATATGCGGCAGTTCCAGGGAGAGCCGGCCCAGATTCACGCGCTGCTAATGAAGGTTATGTGGAAGGAAGGAAGTCGAGGTGAGACACAAACCGCAATTACACACAAACACACAAACATGTATTTTATTTGTGCCACACCGCAAACTGGACTGGGAAGTGTTGGGAAATGCAGACATGGACGGCAGTGAAGGAACTCATTATAGAGGACGAAGGAAAAGAAACCGTCTCCTGTCTTACTGTGAACCTGAGCGCTCGTCCTCCGAGACGGACTGTGACTGACACCTGTCACTTACCTCGACCCTCCACCCCCCAACGACTGGCCGAGTGTTACCTGTGCTCCGCCCACTGGTGATGGGTTGGGTGGGGTTAGTTGCGGGTGGTGTTGGGGTTCGTTCTGTGCCGCTCACCAGCCGTACCTGTGTCGAAAGCCGTCGTTCGGTACAGCACCTGTGGGCTATACGGGCCCGAGCCAGCGCCGTTGTGAGCCGACATTCTCACAGCGTACGCCCGGTCCGGGTTCAGCCCGTGAATGGTGTAGCTGGACACGTCCGCCGGTACCGTCAGCGTCCGCGGTTCAATGCCACCACCCGCTTCCTCGTACGCGAGCGTGTATCCCGTATAGACGCCGCTCGGAGGAAGCCAGGTGAACTGCAGCGAGCAGCAGGTGGCATTGACATGCTCCGACAGCTGCGGGAAACCTTTGGGAGGAAACTCGGGCACCGGAAGCTCCTCTTCAGCCTCTTCGCCGTATCCAGAGCGCCCTCTAGCGGCCAGGAGGAATGAGTAGATGCCACCGGGACGCAGGTCGCTCACGATGTGCTGACGCTCTTCAGGTCTGACGTCAACAGAGACAGACTGGGAGTCGTTCTTAAGGCCGTAGGTCAGACGAAAGCCCAGGATCTCTAGCAGAGGGTTGGAGGATTGTTGGGTCGTCCAGAACACAGCCGCAGACGTCTCATTAACCAGCTGAACGGACAGAACGGGACGAGCTGGTACTGGAGGAAACAAACACACACAAACTCACAGTTAGAATGTCACACTGACTCAAGCACAAGCAATCAAGCAGTTGAGATTTGCTATTTACTGTAAATTGCTTTACATGAGTGTATGCAGATGAAGTCCAATTATTAATACATCGCTGGGCGATAGTTTCACTGATATCTGTCACACAAACAGCACCTGTAACTGAGCTAAAAGAGTCCGTCTGTCCCTGAACGTCTCAACACACACACACACACACTCACATGCGACGGGCGTCTGCACCAGATGAGCGACGCTTTGAGCTCCGTCACCCTTGACGGTGTAGGCCGCCACACTGATGGAGTACAGCGTCTCTGGCTGCAGATCCTCGATGATCAGCTCCTGAACACACAAGGGTTCAGTGTAAACATGATGCCAACAACATTCACCAATGATCTCTGACCCGACACCTGCTCTGATTATATGTTACTGGTGCATGCATACATTCGTTCATTCATGCATTCAATCTTTCATTTCTTAATTAATGTATTCATGCATTCATTCATTCCTTCCATACTCTCCAGCAGTATTTTTCTTTAATAAACTTCTCAGTTCATGGTCTGCATTCAAACGGCCCTATAAAAGCCCTCTCCAGTATGAGAGGTTCACACACACACACACACACACACACACACTCATGCAGTGAAGCGGCTCAGATGCGGTGGCTCTGATGGATTTGGGATGTTTCTGTCTCAGCTGTGATTTCATGAGCTGCTCTGAAGCTGAAGCTGAAGCTCATACTCACATATTGTGCCGTCTCATCCACGTCCCTCTAACGGCAGGACGACACACACAGAGACGTGAGAGAACCGGTGAAGACCAGGCGGAGCGTAGGAGGAGAAGAGGAGGGTGAGATTCATTTAGTGAAAGAACAGAATGAACGGCAAAAGAAGAGATGAAGTGAGACGAACAGTGAGATTCATTCAGATCGTTCATTCAGTCTGATTCTGCGCGCTCACAATACTAACACACTACTCCATCAATAACACACTACTCCATCAATAACACACTACTCCATCAATAACACACTACTCCATCAATAACACACTACTCCATCAATAACGCACACTACTCCATCAATAACACACTACTCCATCAATAACACACACTACTCCATCAATAACACACTACTCCATCAATAACACACACTACTCCATCAATAACACACACTACTCCATCAATAACACACTACTCCATCAATAACACACACTACTCCATCAATAACACACACTACTCCATCAATAACACACACTACTCCATCAATAACACACACTACTCCATCAATAACACACACTACTCCATCAATAACACACACTACTCCATCAATAACACACACTACTCCATCAATAACACACTACTCCATCAATAACGCACACTACTCCATCAATAACACACACTACTCCATCAATAACGCACACTACTCCATCAATAACACACACTACTCCATCAATAACACACACTACTCCATCAATAACACACACTACTCCATCAATAACACACACTACTCCATCAATAACACACTACTCCATCAATAACGCACACTACTCCATCAATAACACACTACTCCATCAATAACACACACTACTCCATCAATAACACACACTACTCCATCAATAACACACACTACTCCATCAATAACACACACTACTCCATCAATAACACACACTACTCCATCAATAACGCACACTACTCCATCAATAACACACTACTCCATCAATAACACACACTACTCCATCAATAACACACTACTCCATCAATAACACACACTACTCCATCAATAACACACACTACTCCATCAATAACACACACTACTCCATCAATAACACACACTACTCCATCAATAACACACTACTCCATCAATAACACACACTACTCCATCAATAACACACTACTCCATCAATAACACACACTACTCCATCAATAACACACACTACTCCATCAATAACACACACTACTCCATCAATAACACACACTACTCCATCAATAACACACTACTCCATCAATAACACACACTACTCCATCAATAACACACACTACTCCATCAATAACACACACTACTCCATCAATAACACACTACTCCATCAATAACGCACACTACTCCATCAATAACACACACTACTCCATCAATAACACACACTACTCCATCAATAACACACACTACTCCATCAATAACACACACTACTCCATCAATAACACACACTACTCCATCAATAACGCACACTACTCCATCAATAACACACACTACTCCATCAATAACACACACTACTCCATCAATAACACACACTACTCCATCAATAACACACACTACTCCATCAATAACACACACTACTCCATCAATAACACACACTACTCCATCAATAACACACACTACTACAACAATAACGCACACAACTAAATCAATAACACACACTACTCCATCAATAACGCACACTACTCCATCAATAACACACTACTCCATCAATAACACACACTACTCCATCAATAACACACACTACTCCATCAATAACACACACTACTCCATCAATAACACACACTACTCCATCAATAACACACACTACTCCATCAATAACACACACTACTCCATCAATAACACACACTACTCCATCAATAACACACACTACTCCATCAATAACGCACACTACTCCATCAATAACACACTACTCCATCAATAACACACACTACTCCATCAATAACACACACTACTCCATCAATAACACACACTACTCCATCAATAACACACACTACTCCATCAATAACACACACTACTCCATCAATAACACACTACTCCATCAATAACACACACTACTCCATCAATAACACACACTACTCCATCAATAACACACACTACTCCATCAATAACACACTACTCCATCAATAACACACACTACTCCATCAATAACACACACTACTCCATCAATAACACACACTACTCCATCAATAACACACACTACTCCATCAATAACACACACTACTCCATCAATAACACACACTACTCCATCAATAACACACACTACTCCATCAATAACACACACTACTCCATCAATAACACACTACTCCATCAATAACACACACTACTCCATCAATAACACACACTACTCCATCAATAACACACACTACTCCATCAATAACACACACTACTCCATCAATAACACACACTACTCCATCAATAACACACACTACTCCATCAATAACGCACACTACTCCATCAATAACACACACTACTCCATCAATAACACACACTACTCCATCAATAACACACACTACTCCATCAATAACACACACTACTCCATCAATAACACACTACTCCATCAATAACACACACTACTCCATCAATAACACACTACTCCATCAATAACACACACTACTCCATCAATAACACACACTACTCCATCAATAACACACACTACTCCATCAATAACACACACTACTCCATCAATAACACACTACTCCATCAATAACACACTACTCCATCAATAACGCACACTACTCCATCAATAACACACACTACTCCATCAATAACACACGCTACTCCATCAATAACACACACTACTCCATCAATAACACACGCTACTCCATCAATAACACACACTACTCCATCAATAACGCACACTACTCCATCAATAACACACACTACTCCATCAATAACACACACTACTCCATCAATAACGCACACTACTCCATCAATAACACACACTACTCCATCAATAACACACACTACACACTACTCCATCAATAACACACTACTCCATCAATAACGCACACTACTCCATCAATAACACACACTACTCCATCAATAACACACACTACTCCTTCAATAACAAACTACTCCATCAATAACACACTACTCCATCAATAACGCACACTACTCCATCAATAACACACACTACTCCATCAATAACACACACTACTCCATCAATAACACACACTACTCCATCAATAACGCACACTACTCCATCAATAACGCACTACTCCATCAATAACACACACTACTCCATCAATAACGCACACTACTCCATCAATAACGCACACTACTCCATCAATAACTCACACTACTCCATCAATAACACACACTACTCCATCAATAACACACACTACTCCATCAATAACGCACACTACTCCATCAATAACACACACTACTCCATCAATAACACACACTACTCCATCAATAACACACTACTCCATCAATAACACACACTACTCCATCAATAACACACTACTCCATGAATAACACACTACTCCATCAATAACACACACTACTCCATCAATAACGCACACTACTCCATCAATAACGCACACTACTCCATCAATAACTCACACTACTCCATCAATAACTCACACTACTCCATCAATAACACACACTACTCCATCAATAACACACACTACTCCATCAATAACGCACACTACTCCATCAATAACACACACTACTCCATCAATAACACACACTACTCCATCAATAACACACTACTCCATCAATAACACACACTACTCCATCAATAACACACTACTCCATCAATAACACACACTACTCCATCAATAACACACTACTCCATCAATAACACACACTACTCCATCAATAACACACTACTCCATCAATAACACACACTACTCCATCAATAACACACACTACTCCATCAATAACGCACACTACTCCATCAATAACACACTACTCCATCAATAACACACTACTCCATCAATAACACACACTACTCCATCAATAACACACTACTCCATCAATAACACACACTACTCCATCAATAACACACTACTCCATCAATAACACACACTACTCCATCAATAACACACTACTCCATCAATAACACACACTACTCCATCAATAACACACACTACTCCATCAATAACACACACTACTCCATCAATAACACACTACTCCATCAATAACACACACTACTCCATCAATAACACACACTACTCCATCAATAACGCACACTACTCCATCAATAACACACTACTCCATCAATAACACACACTACTCCATCAATAACACACACTACTCCATCAATAACACACACTACTCCATCAATAACACACTACTCCATCAATAACACACACTACTCCATCAATAACACACACTACTCCATCAATAACACACACTACTCCATCAATAACACACACTACTCCATCAATAACACACACTACTCCATCAATAACGCACACTACTCCATCAATAACGCACACTACTCCATCAATAACACACACTACTCCATCAATAACACACTACTCCATCAATAACACACACTACTCCATCAATAACGCACACTACTCCATCAATAACACACACTACTCCATCAATAACACACACTACTCCATCAATAACACACACTACTCCATCAATAACACACTACTCCATCAATAACACACACTACTCCATCAATAACACACACTACTCCATCAATAACACACTACTCCATCAATAACACACACTACTCCATCAATAACACACACTACTCCATCAATAACGCACACTACTCCATCAATAACACACACTACTCCATCAATAACACACACTACTCCATCAATAACACACACTACTCCATCAATAACACACACTACTCCATCAATAACGCACACTACTCCATCAATAACGCACTACTCCATCAATAACACACACTACTCCATCAATAACGCACACTACTCCATCAATAACGCACACTACTCCATCAATAACTCACACTACTCCATCAATAACACACACTACTCCATCAATAACACACACTACTCCATCAATAACGCACACTACTCCATCAATAACGCACACTACTCCATCAATAACACACACTACTCCATCAATAACACACTACTCCATCAATAACACACACTACTCCATCAATAACACACTACTCCATCAATAACACACACTACTCCATCAATAACACACTACTCCATCAATAACACACACTACTCCATCAATAACACACACTACTCCATCAATAACGCACACTACTCCATCAATAACACACTACTCCATCAATAACACACTACTCCATCAATAACACACACTACTCCATCAATAACACACTACTCCATCAATAACACACACTACTCCATCAATAACACACTACTCCATCAATAACACACACTACTCCATCAATAACACACTACTCCATCAATAACACACACTACTCCATCAATAACACACTACTCCATCAATAACACACACTACTCCATCAATAACACACTACTCCATCAATAACACACACTACTCCATCAATAACACACACTACTCCATCAATAACGCACACTACTCCATCAATAACACACACTACTCCATCAATAACACACACTACTCCATCAATAACACACACTACTCCATCAATAACACACACTACTCCATCAATAACACACTACTCCATCAATAACACACTACTCCATCAATAACACACACTACTCCATCAATAACACACTACTCCATCAATAACACACACTACTCCATCAATAACACACACTACTCCATCAATAACGCACACTACTCCATCAATAACGCACACTACTCCATCAATAACACACACTACTCCATCAATAACACACACTACTCTATCAATAACACACTACTCCATCAATAACACACACTACTCCATCAATAACACACTACTCCATCAATAACACACACTACTCCATCAATAACACACTACTCCATCAATAACACACACTACTCCATCAATAACACACACTACTCCATCAATAACACACTACTCCATCAATAACACACACTAATCCATCAATAACGCACACTACTCCATCAATAACGCACACTACTCCATCAATAACACACACTACTCCATCAATAACACACACTACTCCATCAATAACACACACTACTCCATCAATAACACACACTACTCCATCAATAACACACACTACTCCATCAATAACACACACTACTCCATCAATAACACACACTACTCCATCAATAACACACACTACTCCATCAATAACACACTACTCCATCAATAACACACACTAATCCATCAATAACGCACACTACTCCATCAATAACACACACTACTCCATCAATAACACACACTACTCCATCAATAACACACACTACTCCATCAATAACACACACTACTCCATCAATAACACACACTACTCCATCAATAACACACACTACTCCATCAATAACACACACTACTCCATCAATAACACACACTACTCCATCAATAACACACTACTCCATCAATAACACACACTAATCCATCAATAACGCACACTACTCCATCAATAACACACACTACTCCATCAATAACACACACTACTCCATCAATAACACACACTACTCCATCAATAACACACACTACTCCATCAATAACACACTACTCCATCAATAACACACACTACTCCATCAATAACACACAATCCACCTTATTTTTCCAAATAAGGTCAGTCTCAGGGTGTGGGGGTCGCGACCTCACCTGGGCATCGTCCAGCATCATGTCTTTGATGCGTGGCAGGCCTTGCGACTCCCCGTTCTCCATACGTGCAAAGTGAACCTGGTATCCACGGATCTGCCCGTTCCGTTGCCCCGGCAACACAGAGCGCCACAACACTTTAACAGAGGTGCTGTTGAGGGTCTGGACGTCCACCTGACGGGGCGGAGCTCCGGGCACTACACACACACACACACACACACACACACACACACACACACACACACACACACACACACACACACACACACACACAGAGTCATCTAAAACAATATTACTACTACTATTATTATAGTATTATTATAACATTTTCCTATTTAGTACTTTTGTGTACTTTTCCAGTACAGACATTCTTAAATCAAGATACAAGAAAATGACTAAAGATATTAAGTCTTGTTTTCTGATAAATGAATGAAAATTAAGTGAGTTTGTGCTTAAAACAAGAACAAATATCGGCCAATGCAGTCAGAAAAATTCAAAGGAAAAATTTATTTTTCTGACTCCACTGGCAGATATTTGTTCTTGTTTGATCAAATTACATTAAAAAAAAAAACGACTTTTCTCGGCTGGATAAAGCAAATCAGCGTCTCGCTAGTAAGGTTTTGATGGATGCAAAGTGTAATCAAGGTAAAGTACAGGAATCGTACAGTAAGTGCGCTGATTCCTTTTTGGAAAGACATCTAAATTTACATTGAAAAAAGCTTGCAGAAAATACAGTTTTGTGGGAATCACCCTTCAATATCTGATGGTTTACTCTGCTGGATATAGCAAATTATGACAAAATAAACACATTAAACAAGATAAATGATATAATCTTAATTTCACAATAAGTATGCAATTAATCAGAATTATCTATTGACAGCCCTAATTAATTATATTAATTATATTACTCTTCCTTCATAATTACAAAGTCAATAATGATGATTATTATCTAGTCTGATTTCATGCCAAAACACTGATCTGAAGAACTTCTAATGAAATATCAAGAACTTTATTCATCTACAAAGAACCGCCTGAAGAACCTAAACAGACCTAAATGTTCTTGATTAGAAGAGGGATCTAATGCTGAACCACTGAAGAACCTCATTTATAGCTGAAATTATTGTTTCATAACTGACGAACTGAACTGAATTGATCTAAATAATGACTCTATTGTCTTTTTAGAGCTGCTTTACTGTAGAATTTCTCATATCTGATGAAGTTTGCATCATTGATTCTGTTATTTTCTTGTTTATTACTGTGAAGCTGCTTTGTAGCTGTACTGTAAAAAGCGCTGACTTGACTTCATGTGGAGGTGAGATTTTACCATCTTCATCAGTTCTGCATTCTACAGCTTGGCTCTGGGGTCCGTCGCCCTGCTCCGTCAGCGCCGCCACCGTGACGCGGTACGAGCTCCAGCGCCGCAGGCCCTTCAGGAGCGTCTGTCCCGCATCCGGCTCCAGACGCAGCGTCTGCGGTGAGTCAAACCCGCCGGGGTCATCGCCGCTGACCTGATAACGCACCTCGTATCCGAGCGGCGCCGCGTTCTGCTGCTCCTCCGGGGCCGGAGCCCAACTTACCGACAGCGAGGTGGAGCCGGCGGCGGAGCAGCGGACCTCGCGCGGAGGAGACGTGGGCTCTGACAGGAAGAGTGGAGGAGGAGGAGCGGAAAAGAGTTGAAAATAAAACACAGAAAGGAAAGATAATTGAGGAACGTGGAGGAGGATGAAGCAACAGAAATAAGGCAAAAATAAATCAATACAACATAAAGACGAACGTAGAGGATGAGGCTACAAAAATAGTTTAGATGAAAACAGATCAATAAAACTAATTATGAAGCTCAAGTTACATTCAACTTAAAAGATAAATGATGCAAACAAAGGAAAAAAGAGGCAAAATGAAATGAAGGATGTGTTGATGCAGTGATGGAGGAATAAACCGTCTGTCTGTCAGAATCGGTCACCGAACAACCATCTGATCAACATATTGACCAGAACAGACAACCTAATTAAAGCACCGCCGAGCGTGTAACGGATAGCAGTGCTGTTGCCATGGAAACAAGGCTTGATGGATGGAGCGACGCATCGGTCCAGGATCAGAATTCCTGACCAGATGGTGACAGACAGTCCGACTGAATCCCACCGGGTTATTTAGGAGTTTATGAGGAGTTTCCTTCTGCACATACGAGACAAATGATCTTTAATTAGAAATCTGAGGAGGGTTCTGCAGGAGAAGCTCTGTGTCTACGGCGGGTTACAGAGCGGTCTGAAAGAATAGAACAAACTGTTATAAAAGACACACTCGATGCCAAGAGTGTATATAAGGATAATTCATATTTTTACTGACAGACTGTGAATGTGAACATGAGATCAGAGTCTTTACGTCCTCTCATCGTTATTAGTTCTTCTGCTGTTCAGGTATAAAAGCATCCGTCCTCCTCCTTTCCTCACCTCGACTGTCTGATCACCCAACAAACGTCATTGTGATCATGTACACTGTCTCTGTTTGTGATGTTCCTCATTTGGATACAAGCATCTGCTAAATTAATAAATGTCAGTCTGCTTGACGACAGTTACAGTTTGGTTTCAATAACCCTCTAACGCCACAAATCATCTGGTGAATGTTCAACCAGCTCAGTCATTCTGATGTTTATACTTGAGTGATGTGAGTGCTAAAGCAAAGGAAACCTGTCTGAGAATCACTAGACATGAGGAGATTCAGCTCGACTGGATGAAGATCTGATGGGAACAAAACAAACTGGAACCAAAAAATAAGCAATCAGTTTAGAAAATGCATGAAGAGAAGCTGATGTTGTAGAGTACATACCTGCTGCTGCGTACGGCACACGGACCTTCTGACCATCACACACACACACACACACACACACACACACACACACACACACACACACACACTCTCACACACACAGTCGCCTTAAGCATTTTTCTGAGCTGAAGTCTCTGTTGAATATGAGCGTATAGAATTGTGGGTATTATCTGTCATTAATACTGCGGTTAATGCGCGGCTTTGGTCTCCGTCAGTGTAATTGACTAAAACCTTTCCAGCTGAACGGCACAACGAGAGCGGAGAGAGTTATTAAAGTAACAAGGGATCCGAGACGTTCTCAAAATCAATCAAAGCGATAAGGTTCTCGGTTCCACGACCCTGTGACCAGTCTCTGATCTCACACACGCACACCCGTGTAACACAATAATTAAACTGACCTTAAATAATTTAATTAGCTTTATAGAATATGACATGTAAAAATGAACTGCAGATGCGTAGTTGCTTTCAAAAACCGTTATCTGCGCTGATGTTAGAGGAAGTGCGAGCGGATAATTGGACTCATGTGTGTTTGTGCTGGACGCTCGAGATGATGATCGAGACACTCGGACCTTCAGCACTACAGACACACTGACATTACAGTAACATCCCAACGCTGTATAACATACACTGCACATACGCGTGTGCTGAGGAGAGTGTGCTGCTGATCAGAAAACAGCTGAAAACACACTAACGACTGCTCACAACACCCAAGAAAATACATAGAAACAGCCTGGAAACCATCATTCAGTGACATTATTAGATTTGATGTACGGCGTCTTCCCGTCACCTCCTCAACTTTCCCTCAGTGTGTTTTTACACGTATAAAAGGCAACAATTGTATCACACCATCCAGTTTTTTCTTTGAACGATGATGTGAGCTCCTGTTGCAATTCTCGATTCAGCATAAATGACCTACAATGGCGACATTTTTCACAATCGCGGCAGAAAATCAAAAATACTGCCCTAACTTCACTAGCAGAAAGGCAGTGCGATATAAACAAACCCAGACTAGAACTGAACGCGGCGTGACAGCAGCTTCACATTCTCTATATCTGCCTCCTCGATGGCAGGAAAGACTTTCAATTCAGAGGAAAAGTTGCTCATCTTCATAACATAAAGATCACGTCCAGCATATGTTCTAATTTTCTGTTTATACCTTTCTAAACCAGCACAGAAAGGACTTTTCTCCATCTCTTACATTCTAATTTTCACTGCTTGTCCTCCACCGGTATTTCGCGCGTCACCAGAACCACGTGATTGCAAACAACCTATAGAGCAACTTATACTCATACCGTTGCATCAGGTGAATTATGAAATAAATAATGAGACAGTTCTTTCCACAGATCCTGCCAACAAGAAGGTTTAGTGGAATAACGACAAGAGTCTTACGGTTGTCGATGTGCTCAGACTGCGGCTGTGGTTTGGTCATCCTCACTTACCGTTAACCATCCTGGAAAACACCAGCTTTAACAGCGTTACTGAAGAGCTCTGAACTGCTTGACATGTAAGAAGAACACTTCATCATCAACACAGACACAACAGTTACTATCACTTCATTTGGGTCTTGAGCTGAAAAGACACTGAACTGAAGGAGGAAGAGAAGAAAGAGGTAATTAAAAACACAAATCCCATCCAGTCTGGTGGTGGCTTTGGCTTTTGCTTGTTTTTCAATAATCTCCTGGAAATACTCGTGGACATACACATCACACACACCAATGCATTTCTCAATGACAGCGATGGAAGGACGGACGGATGGAGGGAGGGAGGGAGGGAAGGATGAATAAACAGAATTGGGGAGGAATTCAACCGGTTGTGCCACTTTTGTGCCTAAAAACATCCTTTCCACTAACCACCGATCCAATTTAACCAGGTGTATCTGCACAGGAGTATTTAAATGTCATTCTGTTCAGCACAAACACGCCTCATGACTGTGTAAATTATAGCTTCATAAACATCAGCACTATTTGGTAAGCAGGTGGTGAACAGAATTTGCTGTTTGTGAACATTTACTTCTGATCACGGCAGCAGATGAGAGAAGCAGTTTCTGGATCAGTGCTGGAGTGACCAGTAAAGTGCTTGTTTGCGCCATTATCTGATCAAATAAAGCGTGTGCAAACCAACGACACTGTGAGCACGTGACGTTCACTCTTATTGAATTCCCCCCACAGCACTGGCAGCCATGATGCAACTAGTTTGTTGCGCTTCAGCTTCCTCTCTGAAAGTGCAACTGAGTAAAGAAACCACAGATTAAACATCCAATCGGGGAGATTCATCCTCTGCACCAGCCCTGCCACTTCCCATCTGGACCAAGAGCCTATAGGAACCATCAAGGTCTAGCACTGTTCTAGAGTCACAGGTCTGATGTGGGTGGAGAAACAGAGCAAGCGTTGGTGCAGAGAGCTGTTACTGCGTCATACACTGTAAGAAACGTCTCGTCAGGTAAAATGTGCTTCATGTGCGCACAACACCTCAATCATCGACTGGTTCTCAGTCAGATAGGACGGAGTATTTTTAAGGACAGTGAGGTGGACTGAGGGTCTCACACATACTTGCTTGCGCCGTGCGTTGGTTGATCTCGTTGGTGAACGCTCCGATGCCTTTGTTGGAAACGGCAGCCAGAGAGAAGGTGTATTCGGTGTTGGCGCGCAGACCCTCCACCACATATGATGTCCTGGGCTCAAAATTCCTCTTCTCCTGTTTGTTAGAAAGATCAAAGACGCTTTCAACACAGTGCCTTTGAAAGCATCACCATTAATCCATTATCATTTCTGAAGTTGATGCCAATACTCCTCAAATGTCACGATTTGTAGTCCTCGAGTGGAGAATGTTCTCACCTGAACGCCGAGATCTGGAGATTTGTAGATGAGTTCGTAGGCTTTCACGGGCTCTTTGGAGTACGCAGGTTCCCAGGTCAACTCCACGCTGGTGTCGGTCACTTTACCAACCTGGAACTTCCCCGGCTGCCCAGGAACTAAAACACAGATCAGAAACACATCAGAAACCTGTTCGGTAATAAGGGACCTGATAATGGAGCGACACTAAAGGAACAGTGCAGAAATGTTCTGCCGGTACTATGATTGATTTCACAGGATCGTGTTACGGTGAGATCACATTTACTGGTGCTCTGCGAAATCCAGTGCCAAACGAATTCCAACAGAAAACTACTAGGATGGAAAGCGGCTTCTGTGTGAGCGATGCTTTATACAGAACATCGGCACACTACTTTTTGCATGCAAAAAAAAATGTGATCTTCAATCTGCAACAGTAGATTTTCTATGACTCAATCGCATGTTTCTCTACAACTCACCTCCAGGTCTCACTTTGACGTGAACGGGATCAGAGAAGGGTCCATCTCCCACAGATGTGAACGCCAGCACGCGAATGGTGTACGTCTCGGACGGCACGAGGCTGTGGATGGTCGTAATCATGCTGTCCTGAACGTTGTGGATCTGCCAGTTGCTCATCGGCTGCGAAGGATCCATGGTGTAATACACTCGATAGCCCTTGATCAAACCGTTGGGCTCCTCCGGCTCGTCCCAGCGCACCATCACTGCGTTCTGGGATATGATGCGCGCCTGGATGTTCCGCGGCGGGCTGGCGGGGGCTTGCTCTCCGGTTCGAGCTTCCACCTTGTTGCTGGACGGACCCTGGCCGATGGTGTTGACGGCGGAAACGCGGATCTCGTACTCAGTGTTGGGGTAGAGGCCACCGATGCTGTAGCGGGTGGTGGTGATGGAGTCCACCGTCTCGTACTTGCTGTCTGGGGATTTGGCGCGGTACTGGATGATGTAATAGGAAACGGGGTCAGGGTTACCAGAGTCCCAGGTGATGGTGACGCTGGTGGGGGTCGTCTCCGTGACGATGGGGGTACCAGGAGCTCTGGGTAAAGCTGCAGAGAGAGAGAGAGAGAGAGAGAGAGAGAGGACAACTGCATTGCTCAAAGGTTGGTCTCTCCTCAGGAGATTCTCAGACTACATCTACATTAATATAAATAGATTTGAATCTCAATGCAAAGATATCTGAAGATTTTTCCAGTGCGTACAGAAAGTCTGGAAACTCATGATACTCTTTCTATTTACTTTTGGGGAAGATTTGCAAATGTGAATAACAAAAGCTCACTTTGTGTCCACACATGTTAAGAACCATTCCTAACTTCATTCGACAGGGCAAAATTAGAAATTCTTTCCAACATCATTCTCTAAAATCTGGAAGACCATCATTACGTTCACATTCTGTAACTGGATTTGACTGATCAATCCTTTCCACCTGCGGCACTGAATACCTTCCTATTTTATCTACGTTTGCACATTTTAGTACTCCACTTTCAATTTTTCTATTTCCTTTTCATTATTAATTCCACTTTGTCCAATTTTTCTCCCACTCTGTATGCATCATAAAAAAATCATGATTATTGATAAGAAAAACTCTTTCCTTACACTTAACAATAACTTGCGCCACGGCCTCAATGATTCCCAAGCTGCTCATGGCGACGCAGGTGTAGTTGGCCGACTCTCGCACGCCGTTCAGCTCTAGAACGTTACGTCCCACGGGCATCTCGTCCTCCGGCGTCAGGTCCTCCGAATTGAGCATCCACTTCACGTAGGGCATCGGAGAGCCGACGGCGACGCAGGTGATGTTCACGCTCCCGCCCGGCATGATCTCGTGACTGGTGGGAAGGATGGTGAAGCGAGGGGGAACGCGGCGCACTGGAGCACAAAGAGAAGGAAACAGAGGACAACGAGGTAACAATGACAGCAAATGGACGTTCTGATGAGAGCTTCATATTCAAGCTGGCAATACATCATTACAGCTAAAAGGACAAGTTGCTAAATATAAGCGCTGACTAGCAGATGGAACGGAATAATAATGTGTTCAGGAGCTGGAGAATCTGAATTCAAGCTAAAGGTCAGAGCCATGTTTTCTTACAAACTGACTAACGTGCCCATTTCTACAGGCATGTCTCTCAGGTCACAGAAATTTCAGCGAGGATGAAACACCCAACCGAGAAGAGCAACGTTAAACACAGACGCTTCTGCCGAGGCTCCTCTGTTCTCAGGCAGAGAAACTGCAATGATGAATATTTATTAAAACCCGCTCTGTTGGAATGAGCTTTACTTCCCGTCCGAGCCCCCTCGGTGTCCCATAAGCCTTTAGAAACCAAAATGAGACACTGCTGCCTTCAGGGACCCAATGAAGCCTTTTCAAGCTCTGAGATCAATAGCTGCAGATATATCGACTTTATAGACCGGCGCTGGAAGGCAGGTGTTCGATTCAGGCTGGTTTCATCCACCAGCGTATCAAAGGGGAAGGCGTGACCGAGAGAGCCTGACCGCAGCGCTTGCATGCCTGAACGCGCCGCAAACCAACGCTTAAAGGGAGATCACCAGAACACCACGGCCAACACATACAGCAAATGTTCAGCACACGTGAACTTAACAGGGTGAAACATTTCAAGTCAATATGGTAATTAGCGTCTGACGTGTGCTGCACTAAATAGGCAATACAGTCAGACTGACTGAATCTAGTCCAGTGCTTCTCAACTGGCTTTGCTTCAGGACACAGACTGAAGTTTACTATTCTAACCCTTATATATTGTTATATGAATTGTGTTATTTGCATTCAGCATTGTGTTTATTTGTCAGACCTGCAACCCGCCAGTGGAGACACACTGATCTAATATGTGTGTGTGTGTGTGTGTGTGTGTGAGTGTGGCGCTACATTCTAGGACAAATCAGATTCTTCTGCAGCAGAAACTGTTGTTCCGGAGGGAAATACTGCATTTACTCCTGGAAGATCTACATCTGACTGAGGAAATAAATAAATAAAAGAGACAGCAAGCAAATGTGAGAAACGATGGAAGTTATGCTAATCCACTCAGTTACTGTGGAGCGCTGCCAACCCGCATCCAGAAACAGAGATGAAATGCAGGAGAGAGAGAGAGAGAGAGAGAGAGAGAGAGAGAATGTGTTAGAGAGATAAAAGAAAGAGAGACCCACTAAGAACTACAGCTTTCTGAATTCTTAGAGGTGTCGTGAAATCAGCAGGTCATCGCCAGATTAAAAACATACAGTGAATCAAAGAGCCGTGAAGCTCAACCCTGCAGACAGAGAGAGAGAGAGAGAGAGAGAGAGAGAGAGAGATGGACAGAAACAAAGAACCAGGGCAACAGGAAACACTCGGAAACCGGAGATACTGAATCTGCAAACGCTGATGTCTGTGAACATGCACAACTCACCATCACCTTGGATGGTTGCCATGGTGACACTATATGGTGTACTGAGTGGTTGCTAGGGTGTTGCTATGCAGAAGCTGGGGTGTTGAATGTGTTGTAGAGTGTTGCTATGCAGAGACAGTCCACCCAAAAATGATCAATCTGTCATAACAAGATATTATTTAGTTTTCCACAGAGGAAAGTGTTTGAACAACATGAGGGTGAGTAAATGATGACAGAATGATCATTTCTGGCTGAACAATCCATTTAACAAAGAGCACTAATAAATCTCATTATTGGCCTTCAGCACGAGACTGATCCGAGAAAAATGTTGAGTTGCATTTAATAGAACAATGAAATAACGATTAAAGGAGGGCAGCAGTTCAATCAAGAGCTGTGATTCAGCGAGGCGTTAAATTCACATCAACAGAAGTGAGAAACTCAAACATCTGAAGCCCAGGTTCTTGTTTCTTCTGCTTTAGAGATGACTAAAGGAGATCCGTAAGTCTGAACAAAGCTCTCGGATGCCGGGGCTTACGGGGATTCAACACACGGGATCAAGTTCTAAAATCTACGACTTCAGCAAAGAGGAAAAAATCCACCTGAATAAAACTACAACTGCATCGGATCAGCTCTTCTCTTTCATCAAACTCTGACAGAGATAAGATCAGTTTTTATTGGCAGATTAAAATGTTTATCTACAATAAAATGCAAATGTAAAAGTGAATTCAAGCATTGACCAAAGACACCCAGAATTGGACACACTACATTTAAAATCTACACAGTTAATCAGAGGTTAATGCGGGTTAGTTCATGCGTTCATGCGACTGTCGGCATGCAACAGCAGTAACGTGCAAATAAAAACACAGGTGCATCATGCACAAAGACAGCTGGATTCAGTACGAGTTCTTCCTCAGTGTTTCTGTCTGGTTTTCCAGCACAAATATTCTTAAATCAAGACTGGAGAAGAGAAATGACTGAAGATATTTAGCCAAAAATGTGTCAAAATGACTCCATTGGCAGATATTTAATGTATCCTGATTTTAAAAACGTTTACATATTTGTGCTGGAAAACAAGACAGAAACACTGAGGAAGAAATCTATGGGTTACTGATGAGGAAAAATCCTGCTATTTCCTGGTTATGACTGAAGCGGTCAGATCAGTGCTGAACCGGTTCAGATTGAAACGGGTGAATATTTGAATTCAAATGACCTTCTACGAGCGTCTATTGTGAGGAAATCACTTTGCGGCTCTTAAAAGCTTGGGCTTCCAGCGGGACGGGAACAATAACCTTGGGTGGTAACAGCACATTTGATCTATGCAACAATAGGGACCGCTGAATTGGATTTGCCGTTGTTAGTCGGGCCCATTACAATGAATTATCTCAAACGCAATCTTTCCTCTCGCTGAAAGGAGAAGCGGAGGCACGGCGGATCGACTTACAGTCCTGCGCACACATAAGCAGACGCCGCATAAAAACATCGGCGGGACGAAATGACATCATCCTGTAATTGCTCATGTGTCAATTAAACACGGAGGCTCGAATGCGACGGTTCAGATTTAGTCTCTGAATCACATCTGTGAGACGCAGAGGATGTGTCTGTGTCTTTCTTCTCCTCCTCCAGAGAAGGCTGTCATGAGCGCCGCCGCCGCGTGTCACTCACGATCTTTCCCACAGTTGATTTGACTTTCAACAGTTTTCCAGGAGCGGAAACGGAGCGAACGCTTCATCACGGTGACAGAATGAAAATAGGCCACTCTCTGATGACAAACAGACTTTTCCTAAAAAAACCTAAAACATTGTGTTAAAACAGACGAGACTTCATGCAGCTCATGCGCAAGCAGCGAGAGAAAATGACAAAGACAGACAAAACAAAGAGACCGTGAACAACTCTGACATCACGCTGGCTTTATGAAGCCTTATAAACTCTGGTGCGGGATTGGTTACGAGAGCACAGGTGATCAGGATTCTGATTCTGATCCCGTCACGCTGTGAACGGCTGCTTCCAACGTTTCTCTCCTTATGGGAAATTATCATTATACTTAGACGGTTTCGTTTTGCTTGACGCCACATAATATAAGACTTAAATGCGTTTGTTTATGAATGTTCAGCAAAGACTTCTGGGTGAACATCACATAATTAATATACATGAGCCAAATCATTTCAACTTGGGTAAAGTTGGATTTATATTCGCACATTCGGACATCCGTATTCAATAGCCTTGTTAATCACACTGCATTGGACATTCACAAGTAAATATGCCATTAAAACAATACTTGCCTATTTTGATCGACTGTGAAAAATGTTGTAAGTTGACAATCGTTGGTTGTCAATATCATGTCGCATTAATGAACATTAATTTATTGCACATTTATTGGAAAGTCAGAATTTATCAGAAGTCCGAATGTGCGAATATAAAACCAACTTTACCCAAGTATCATTTCAGTGACGACGTCAGCTCTACACTGCAAAAACTCTGTTCTTCCTCAGTGTTTCTGTCTCGTTTTCCAGCACAAATATCTAAACATTCTTAAATCAAGATACATTTACTGGAGAAGAGAAATGACTGAAGATATTAAGTAAAAACAATTATCAAAATGTGTTAAAAAAAAGAACAAATATCTGCCAACAGAGTCAGAAAAATAATCTCTTTGTTTTCTCTTTGAATTTTAAATTTAAAAAAAAAAAATTTTTTTTTTTACTTAATATCTTCAGTCATTTCACTTCTCCAGTAAATGTATCTTGATTTAAGAATGTTTAGATATTTGTGCTGGAAAACGAGACAGAAACACTGAGGAAGAACAGAGTTTTTTTGCTGTAGTTTTACAACAGATATTAGTCATAACTGAGCGGTGGCAAAACAACCAACATGAACTGATCAACACAAAATTAGTGTTTAGTGAGTTTCCAATTCAATCCAGATCAATATGACACTGATGCACAAAAATACACCAATTGCTTTGGTTTTTCCACTATCAATAGCGGCCCAGAAATGATCTGATGGATCTCAATCATCAGATGAAGATCAGTGTGTTTGAATCAGCCGCGGGTTTCAGTGAATGTATGAAGTCAGTTTTATAATCAATGACTCTTGTGTTGACGTTCATCAATCTAACACAAGAGTGACTGAAGTGCACAGAAACGTTCTGATCATGTGACGTTTGACTGACAGCTATTGATGAGGAGCAGCCAAATCAGCGCTACGATAAAAGTGCTGCTTTGGAGCGATCGATCGGAGCTGATTCTCTGAGGAAAGCACGTCCGTCACTGGAGCGAGCGCCGCACACACACACATGCAGATGGATGCAAAGACAGGAGCGAGCAGGTACACAGACAGACAGACAGACAGACAGACGCACACGAGCGATTACTGCACAGAGCACAGGAGACACGACAGCCAATCACAACGCTGCGCCGTTCAGGCATGCAACCGTCCTCATGCAGACGCTCAGTAATTTCCAATTGCTGGGTTTCCATGGCAACGCGTGCAGAGAGACAGAGAGAGGGCCTTCCGAGCGGAAGGTTTGCAAACAAGATCCCACAATGCAACACACGAGACTGACATGACCCTCATCTACATTAGACTAGTGTTTACTGCCATCTTGAACACTGTTTACTGCTTGACTGACATTTATTTCTCTGTCTTTAAATGCCAAACAAAAGAAAAGAGAGCAAATAAACAGAAAACACACCAACCTTCTCGCAGCTCTGAGGGTGTAAGGGGGTTTGAGATGGAAAGCAGAGAGAAAACCAGGGAAACACACAGAGAGAGTAAAAAGGCCACTGCAACCATGGTGATCTGCCACAGTCTCAGCTCATTCATTCAGCTCAGAGTGTGTTTGTGTGGCAGAATTATTCATATACAGTGCCAAATATTAGAGATATCGTGGCTTGGCCTTGCTCTACTCTGAGAAACTCACTTCATAAAGAAAGAAACTGAAACACACAGACACACTGCAAAGACCTGGACTGCATATTTTAGTTGTGCATCATGAGTTTAGTGAGCAGTCAAATTAGTTCTGATTAGTAATTCACAACATACAAACAAACAACCAAAAAATGAGGAAAACAACTAACAAGCACACAAACGTTTGCAGTATTAGTAGAGGCGTCGTGCAGCACTTGATAACGTGGGCGTGTCCATCGAGCGCGTGATTGACGGCTGGCGCTGAGGTGGGCCGAACCGCTCGTTACTCATCCCGACTCATTTACCTTCTTTTATTCTCTATTAAAACTGCGGCGGCTCTTTCCGGACCACTAGGCCGTGAGCGCTTCAGCCCTACGGCAAATATCACTAATTGAGTTTACAGAAACAATTACATGCCTGTAAACCCAATTCATTTCAAATCAATTAGCTTTTTTAATGCTTCGATTAGCCGAGAATCGTGAACGAACCCCGTCGGGAGGCACTTGAGTTAATAAAGTTGGGTGTTCAATGGATCAGACGAATTATTCATGAGCAGAATTAATATCAAAGTTCAGATCGTGAGATAAAACACAAGCTGACAGGGAACGTTCTGGCAAGGTTCTCTCAACGTTATCTGGTCTTTCATAATGTTCTCAAAACGTTATTCACTCCTCGTTCATGGAGCTTTTATTCCTGGAACATTTTACTTGGATGTTCTTCTAACGTTTTTTAAATGTTACTCTTTGTTTCGGAACATTCAGAGAACAATAAAGTAACGTTCCCATAATGTTTGAAGAATGGTACATTGGAATGTTCCCGTAACGTTCATATAACCAAGAAAAAACATTTTTAAAACTGGACATTTTGAACATTCAGAAATAAAGTTTTCAGCGTTATTTTAATATCACAGAAATATTTTGAATTAGTTTTTATTTTAATTTTAATTTTAAAGTTTTAGCAATTTTGATGTATTTTTGTTGTTTTTTTATTTATCTGTATAGTTTTTATAATTTTTTTTTAGTTTTAGTTATTTCAGTACACAAGTTAACCAAAATAAACTAACATTAGCAAAACATTGTTAGAGCGTATTTTTGTTGCGCAGACGCGGCCGACACAGAACAATAATGTGACGTACTGTTCGTACGTGTGGTCGTTCAGAAGTGCTGCAGAGGCTGCTGGGTAAATTAAAGAAGCTGTCTGCGCTGACATGTGAATGAAAGTGTATTACCTACGGAGTACCTACTGTGTTTCATACCTCTCACGTATAAGTTAGCAGGGGACGAGTAGCGCACGCCCTGAGAGTTAGACGCCACGCACTCGTACTTCCCCTGATCCGTCTCCTCACTGCGCTCGATCTGCAGCGCACCTGCACAGAGAGACAGACAGAGAGAGAGAGAGAGAGACAGAGAGAGACAGGTCAATCAGACAGACACAAGATGGAGGAGAAAACAAGAAGTAAGGGAAAGAGGAGGAGAGAGAAGAGACAGACAGGTCAATCAGACAGAGTGACCGATAGAGAGACAGGGAGACAGACACAAGAAAGAGGAGAAAATGAGAAGTAAGGGAAAGAGGAGAGAGAACAGACACAGCATTAATATTCTCATGATGGTTCAGAAACCTTCCTCTTGTTCTACACGTCACACAAACGCATCAACCTCTGACTGACATGAACTCAAACAGCGCTTATAAAACAACAGTCAAAACAAAAGTAAAACTCATTCATTTTCTCCATCGGGGGATTGATTATTGATTATTACTGCGGTCGTTAATCGATGGTTTATGCTTTTGTTGAAACCAACTGTTCTTTTTTTTGACTTATTTTTAAAATAATTGTGGTTAAAAAGAATTTGTGGTGAAAAACTACATTACCCATGATGCTGTGCAGAGAATTCCACCAACCAGAGAGTCACAGCGAGTAAATCATGCTAAAAAAAGCTCTTTAGCTCCGCCCACTCCCATGAAGCACTGCGAATGACGTAATTGAGCCAGCCTGGTTACACTCTCAAAATACTTAAAAATTAGTAAATGTATGCATGTTTTGCAATAAACTTAAAATATATTGTATGATCAACAACTTTAAATAGTTTTATATTTCTCCATTGTTTGTCATTGGCCATCCTTCATGGCATTGTACATCCCCAGAAATTTTACACTTTTATCCACTAAATGAGCTCATTTCAAATGTGATGCCTGCTACAGGTCTCAAAAAAGTTGGCACGGGGGCAACAAATGGCTGAAAAAACAAGGAATTTTGAAAAGATTTAGCTGCGAGAGCATCTAGCTACTAATTAAGTTAATTGATATCAGGTCTGTAACATGATCAGCTATAAAAGGATGTCTTAGAGAGGCAGAGTCTCTCAGAAGTAAAGATGGGCAGAGCTGTGAAAGAGTGCATAAAAAGATTGTGGAATACTTTAAAAACAATGTCCCTCAACGTCAAATTGCAAAGGCTTTGCAAATCTCATCATCTACAGTGCATAACATCATCAAAAGATTCAGAGAAACTGGAGAAATCTCCAGGCCGAAGACCTTTATTGGATGCCCGTGGTCTTCGGGCCCTCAGACGACACTGATTGTGTCAATGACATCACTAAATGGGTCCAGGAATACTTCCACAAAACACTGTCGATAAACACAATCCGCCATGCCATCTGCAGATGCCAACTAAACCACTGTCTGTAAACACAATCCGCCGTGCCATCTGCAGATGCCAACTAAACCACTGTCTGTAAACACAATCCGCCGTGCCATCTGCAGATGCCAACTAAACCACTGTCTGTAAACACAATCCGCCGTGCCATCTGCAGATGCCAACTAAACCACTGTCTGTAAACACAATCCGCCGTGCCATCTGCAGATGCCAACTAAACCACTGTCTGTAAACACAATCCGCCGTGCCATCTGCAGATGCCAACTAAACCACTGTCTGTAAACACAATCCGCCGTGCCATCTGCAGATGCCAACTAAACCACTGTCTGTAAACACAATCTGCCGTGCCATCTGCAGATGCCAACTAAACCACTGTCTGTAAACACAATCCGCCGTGCCATCTGCAGATGCCAACTAAACCACTGTCTGTAAACACAATCCGCCGTGCCATCTGCAGATGCCAACTAAACCACTGTCTGTAAACACAATCCGCCGTGCCATCTGCAGATGCCAACTAAACCACTGTCTGTAAACACAATCCGCCGTGCCATCTGCAGATGCCAACTAAACCACTGTCTGTAAACACAATCCGCCGTGCCATCTGCAGATGCCAACTAAACCACTGTCTGTAAACACAATCCGCCGTGCCATCTGCAGATGCCAACTAAACCACTGTCTGTAAACACAATCCGCCGTGCCATCTGCAGATGCCAACTAAACCACTGTCTGTAAACACAATCCGCCGTGCCATCTGCAGATGCCAACTAAAGCTCTATCATGCACAAAGCAAGCCATATGTGAACATGGTCCAGAAGCGCCGTCGTGTCCTGTGGGCCAAAGCTCATTTAAAATGGACTGCTTCACAGTTCTATGGTCAGACGAGTCCAAATTTGACAATCTTGTTGGAAATCACGGACGCCGTGTCCTTCGGGCTAAAGAGGAGTGTTATCAGCGTTCAGTTCAAAAGCCAGCATCTCTGATGGTATGGAGATGCATAAGTGCATACGGTATGGGCAGCTTGCATGTTTTGGAGGCACTATAAATGCTGAAAGGTATATAAAGGTTTTAGAGCAACATATGCTCCCCTCCAGGGAAGGCCTTGTGTATTTCAGCAGGACATTGTCTGAATTGACCTGACTGCAGTCCAGATCTTTCACCTATGGAGAAAAATATGTCAAAGACGACCACGAACTCTTCAGCAGCTGGAAACCTATATCAGGCAAGAATGGGACCAAAATCCAACACCAAAACTCCGGAAACTCCAAACCTCGATGCCCAGACGTCTTCACACTGTTTTGAAAAGAAGAGGAGATGCTCCACCATGGTAAACATGTCCCCGTCCCAACTATTCTGAGACCTGCTGCAGGCATCAAATTTGAAATGAGCTCATTTAGTGGATAAAATTGTAAAATTTATCAGTTTAAACATTCGTTATGTTATAATTCTATTGTGAATAAAATATTGGCTCATGTCATTTGAAAGTCTTTTAGTTTAATTTTATTCAAATTTAAAAAACGTTCCAACTTTTCTGTAATTCGGCTTGTAGTTCTTTCACTCATTAAAGCCATTAAGTTATTGATGTTGGTCTTGATTTGCATCAAATCAAAGTTTGTAATGTTGTAATTCTCACAGCTGGTTGGTTTCGATCATGGATTATAACACTTAAAGACTTTTCAGAAATATTTGCGGAACCGACAGCGCTAAAAATGTTGCGGCACTGATTAACTAAACACAAAGCAGGAAAATAATAGTGTTAATTGTTGTAAAATTCCTCAATTAGGAAACAAACTCAATTTAACTGTAAACAGCTCTACATAAAGTTACAGTAGCCCAGTTAGTCTGAATAACAGCTGAAACGACCAATCACAGTTCATTCTGCTTCTACACGCGGCTCAGGGGCTCAGATGATGCCCAGTGAAAGACTCACTCAGTGTCGGTCAGTCCGCAACTAATAACCAGAACTGATGTGGACGGATATAAACATGCACACAGCCAATCAGATTGAAGCTTGTGATGAACACGAGTGCCTCTAACGTGAACAGTGAAACACACACAGTCACGACGCAGAAGATGGAGGCCGGTGTTTTCTGGCATCTCGTGCGGCAGAGACTGACTCAGCGTTCGGAGCGATTCACTCGCTGTTTTGTCATGTAAATGGGACTGTGGGCAGAACCGCGAATCACTGCGGCTCAATCAACACCCACAGAGTCTGGTCAGGATTCAGTTCTGCCCTCAAAAAACAGTGTGTGAAGGACACCGTGACCTTCACACTTCAGCGCTGCGCTTCTAAAGGCCACCATACAGACACACAGCAGCAAACACCTGCAATAAAGGGTTTAATAATGAGTGTTCTTGTGCTGTGATGAGACTCACACACACACACACACACACACACTCACACACACACTCACACTCACACACGCACACACACACACACACACACTCACTCACACGCACACACACACACACTCACACACTCACACACACACACACACACACACACACACACACACACACACACACACACACACACACACGCACGCACGCACGCACACACACACACACACACACTCACTCACACGCACACACACACACACTCACACACTCACACACACACACACACACACACACACACACACACACACACACACACACACACACACACACACACACACACACACACACAGACAGATCTTTGATTCTCAGTCCAAAATCTTCACATGTTCTCTTCAACGGGTTTCTGCTGCTGCAAACAGAAATGTCACTGAATGTGAATAAAATCAGTGCAGGAGAAACAGGGAGAACCCAGGAGAAATGAGGAGCAGAAGAACATATGCAGACACCACAGAAGCACCGCAGAGCATCATGGGAACACGGAGCCAGGGACAAACGGAGATCAGGGCAGATGGAGACGAGCGTGGATGATGGAGGCCAATCTTTTGGTTACATCTGTGCTCTTAACTGAACAAAATTATGTTCTTCCTCAGTGTTTCTGTCTTGTTTTCCAGCACAAATATCTAAACACTCTTAAATCAAGATACATTTACTGGAGAAGAGAAATGACTGAAGATATTAAGACTGGAAAAATGAGTTTGTGCTTAAAACAAGAACAAATATCTGCCAACTAAGACATTTTGAAGAATGTTTTTGAAGAAACAGTTTCAGGAACATTTTGTTACCACATTCTTCAAAATGTCTTTTTTCATGTTCTGCAGAACAAATTAAGTGACAGAATGATCTTTTTTAGGCGGACTATCCCTTTAATAAGAACTGCGAGATGAAGCTCCAATCAAAAGACTCGTGAATCTGCAGAGCAAATGACTCGTGCGCGTGAATCTTTTCTTGACTGATTATGATCCGTCTGATCAGGTGAGCACGGCTTCACCTCTCATTAGGGAACAGGTGCGGGAAACGAGGTCACGTTCGTTAGGAGGATCAGGGGACGAGGGGCATGTTTATCGGAGGATGACATGAGTTGAGCGCCAACGAATGTCATCAAACCGCAGGACTGAGGAGGAGTTTGGTTGGTCTAGAATAAACAGATACTCACCAAAGACTCCTGAGAAAAACACACCGAACACACAATGAGAAGAAACACAACGAAAGCTTTGAGTGACAGCAGCTCAAATGCACTTTATGCAACAGAAATGATCCAATCACAGATCAAGCTGATTATATATAGAGTATTATATATAATCACATATCATATACATTAATCACATGGATTAGATTTATGTATATATACACATGTGCGTGTATAAGCGAGAGATAATGTACAGTCAAGACAAAATAAACCCTGTACATGATCCCGCTTATTCCACGATTACTTACCAAATAAATAAACATATGGAGATGAAGTAAAGGATCAACGTGGAGGAAATAAACGACTGCTTATAAGATCATTATGCACAGATCTTTGAATGACCAATCACAACCTAGTATTCCAGAGAGATGTGTGTCATAAATAGTTGAATATTGTTATACACTCTTAAAAATAAAGGTCCATGATTGCCATTGATGGTTCCATGAAGAAACTTCAGCATCCATGGAATCTAGAAAATGTTGTTTATATTATTAAAATGTTCTTCACACTAATAAAAAATGAATAAATAGTCAGTGAAAGGTTCTCTGGGGAACTAAAATGTCTTGTTTATGGCATCGGTCGTAACAGTATTCACCCTGAACGTGTCTATAAAAATCACACGCATGTCGACAGAAACAAAAGCCTTTGACTGTAATTTCTGTCATATATTTCAGATTCCACATGCGATTTACAGTCAAAGCCATCAAATCAAACGCTTTGAGCTCCCAGCTGTGGTTAAAGTCTTGAAGTAAGTGGTCATTTCAGAAATTACCGCCTATCCAAACACCAGCTCGTCAGCGTAATAGAGAGGAGACCTCTGTCCGCCGGTACCTGCTAATCTTGGCAGCGCCGTAATCACTCACTTCATTCAGTCGACGCGCTGAAGAGTCCCGACATCATTATTATTAGAGTCGGTCTGAAATGCGGCCCTTCATACGAGAGGCTGTATCTCCACAATCACCGCCTTGACATTCTTCAGCAGTTTAACCTGTTAGCTCGAAGTGTCTCGCTCGCGCACTGTTGCATATTTCAGAAATCATCATTAATTTGAACGCTTAAACACTCAACATTCTCTGTACTGAAATTGGGCGTTTCGTTACATTGGATACGGTATTTTAAACCCTTTTAGTGACTCGAGGGTCCAATCATACACCCGGTGCAATGTGGCGCGACGCAAGTGCTTTTTGCTAGTTTCAACCCGACGCAGTTATCATTTTCACATCCTGCATCATGTTGTTCAAATAGCGAATGCATTCGCGGCCATCTGTTCGCCCATGGGTGCGCCGGTCAGAAAACGAGGTGTGTTGGTGTGTTGCTATTTTGAGGACCTGAAAACGACTGCGCCATTTAAATGTCGCAATGCCGCAATATTTTTTTGGTTATTTACAGGGCGAGTTAGTAATATACGCATATAGGCGAGTGCACAACGCACGTACACCACTTATTACACACACAGGGACGCACACATTATTAAATATTAAAAATAAAAGGATTCCTCTCTGGAGAAGCATTCAGTCTTTCTACTTGCAAATTCCGCCTTGGAAATAGCGAATCCGCCATGGCGCGAGCGCAAACTGGCTTTTAAAGGGAATGGGAGATGAGACTCTGATTGGTTTATATGCCCAAACACACCCATGACTCATTAAGAGAATAGGGACAACCCTTTTAGACAATGCGCCGGGCGCATCAACCATGTTTTCCATCGTTAAACTAGCAAAACTTTATTCTGACCTGCGCCGTGCGCTTCAGACCATGAGCTTAAAATTCAACTTTAAATTTGGATCACATCTTATGACATATAGCTTTGCTTTTATAGCAAATTATTTGGTAAAATTATATTAGCTTTACGGTATAATTAAACTTCTATAACATTTTGACACTTTCATGTTTTTAGATGCTTTCAGTTCTGCAATAATCTGTGTTTCTTTAACCTTACACTCTTAGAGGAACAGGCTCTATATAGAAGGTCTTGTAAACATACTTTATCAGTAGAAAAAACAACTGTTAAACATGAAAGTATTATGCAACCGTTTAATGTTGAATTCTTTAAAATTGAGTCAAGAACCCCAAAGTTCTGTGTAGACTCAACTGAACCTTTTTTCTAAGAGTGTAGGTCTGTTTTGAGTTCAGATCTGTGCTCAGAATGGAGGATGTGACGGTTCACAGGCTAAAGCACAGAGATTCATCCTGATGAAGCTCTCCGATCTCCTGCCGTACCTGATCGCAGCTGCTTGATTCGCCCTTGGCTGAGCGCCGGCTCCACGGGGAGGAAGTCCTTGAACCAGGAGATCTCGGGATCGGGGATCCCGCTGGCGGCGCACAGCATGGTGGCGGTTCTGGTTCTCTCCACCACCTTCAGCTGCGGGCCCATGTCGATGCTGGGGAAGCCGAAGGGCAGCAGGTCCTCTGAAAGACACCGGAAGG